>NC_037677.1:129139511-129154034 GCF_003255815.1 Theropithecus gelada | reverse complement strand
TGCCCACCTCACCTCCCTCACCCTCCTCTGACAGGGCCTTCCCGTGCCCACCTCACCTCCCTCACCCTCCCCTGACAGGGCCTTCCCGTGCCCACCTCACCTCCCTCACCCTCCCCTGATGGGGCCTTCCCGTGCCCACCTCACCTCCCTCACCCTCCTCTGACAGGGCCTTCCCCTGCCCACCTCACCTCCCTCACCTTCCTCAGACAGGGCCTCTCCCCTGCACTCCTCATCTCCTAAGACCCTCCTGATGCTGAGCTCTCCCTGTCCCAATCTCAAAAGACCTCTTTCCAGATGTTTTTCCTGCTCAGGCCTCCGCTATTCTCCAAGGGATCTACTTCATCCTCATCCCAAACCCAACCATAAACCCTGGGGAACAAGAGCTTCTTCAGTTAGTGAGCAAAGACACCAGCTCCGAACTCCGTGGCAGACGCAGCTGTCTGGACAGTGAGGAGCGGAGCAGAGGAGCTGCCACGGCCCAGCCCACGGGTGCCTGAGCATCAGCGGGATGTGGATGGCTGGGCCCAGCTGACCCAACACTGGGTGGTCCCCACGCTGGCCAGCATAGGCTGCAGACCCTGGAGCAGCCCCAGGTCTCCCCACCACACCTGTGCCCTGCAGCGAGCTGGCTGGGGCCACAGGCCAACGTTCACTGGCAGGTCCTCTGGGTTTTTTTGTAGCTCTCTGTGCTCAGGTCACATGTCCCAGGGCCAGCACCTCGCTTGGGAAGTCCAGCGCATGGCCCAGCCTGAAGAGAACCCAACAGGTGTGCAGGCCCGGAGCTAGGCCCAGGGAAACCCCTACTTCCTGTTCACGAACTGCTCCCCACCCCCCCCCCCCCCCACCACTGGGCTCCACAGAGCTGCAGGAACAGAGGGGACCAGGATTCGGGGGTCCAGGGACACAGGGAAACACCTGCTGGGGGCTGCAGTGTGGGGATGGGGGCTTCCTCCACATTGACCTTTCCGGTCCCTCACAGGTGGGGCTCACGTGCCCCTCTCTGAGGCAGAAGAGGCCTTTGGAGCCCCAGGTAGATCCTGGCTACCGCCTGGTGTGAGGAAGCCCAGGGTTTGCTGGGAGCTGTTGCTGGGACCTCGGTGTCCGCCATGGCTGCACCACACCACCAGGAACGGCAGGTCAGGCCCAGACACTGAAATGTCTCCTAAAACCCTGCTCCTGCGGGGCAGCCGCTGGCTTGATTGGGACAAAATTAAAATATGATTAAAATAAAATAAACCAAGAAAAAAGCGGCAGACAGGCCAGGCATGGTGGCTCATGCCTATAATCCCAGCACTTTGGGAGGCTGAGGTGGGCAGATCACCTGAGGTCAGGAGTTCAAGACCAGCCTGGTTAACATGGTGAAACCCTGTCTCTACTAAAAATACAAAAACTAGCCAGGCGTGGTGATGGGCACCTATAATCCCAGCTACTTGGGAGGCTGAGGCAGGAGAATCGCTTGAAACTGGGAATTAGCCGGGCATGGTGGCGGGCGCCTGTAGTCCCAGCTACTTGGGAGGCTGAGGCAGGAGAATGGCGTGAACCCGGGAGGCGAAGCTTGCAGTGAGCCGAGATCGCACCACTGCACTCCAGCCTGGGCAACAGAGCAAGAGTCCGTCTCAAAAACAAACAACAACAACGACGACAACAAAAAAGTAGCAGTTTTCAAAAAGGAAAAACACCAATACACAAGGGCAGATCCTGATTTCAGCTGTGAATGTGGCAGGTTCTGCCCCTGGCTGGTCACACACACCTCAACATTCAGTGAGGGAAACCCTGTGGATCCCTGGAGAGGAGACACGTCGGGATACACGCCGGGAGAGGATGAAGGTTCTGCAAGGATGCGGGTCTCCCCGACAGGCACACACAGCAAGACCCCACCTTGCAAACCCACCCCGCCGCTGGCCCCCCACCTGCAGTTGGCATAAAGGACGGGGATGACGAGAGCACCGTGATGGGGGTGGCGCGGCAGCTTCAACTCCTAGAGGGTCCTCTTTCTCCAAGTGAGGGCTGAGTAGATGACGTCGCACATTACAGCTAAATTCATCGTACCTATTATTTCAATTTGTAAATATATGTTTTCAAAGGGGAAAATGTCTCTCATTTGCACATCTGACCAAAGACTCTACAGAGAGAGATTTGTCAGGTCCCTGTAGAACAACGGCTTCCTCGCCGCATAGGTTCTGAGCACACACACGCGCACACACACACACGCACGCACACAGGGGCACACAACGGCTTCCTCGCTGCATAGGTTCTGAGCACACACATGCGCACACACACACATGCACGCACACATGGGCACACACACTTCCTTGTAGGAAAATGGCTTCATCACATGGGTGTTAGGCACACACACACGCACACACATGTGCATGCACACACACATGCATGTACACATGCACACACACTTCCCTGTAGGACAATGGCTTCCTCATCACATGGGTGTCAAGCACACACACACACACACACATGCACACACACATCGCTGTCCCTATGGAGGTACTTGGATGCTGGCTACAGAAACACCATTCCATGCTGGGGGCCTCACCACATGGGAGCACTGGTGGGCAGGACACAAGCCTGACGGCACAGAGGTCCCCACCCCTCCTGGCTGCCCCAGCTCCACCCCTGGCCCAGCACCTCAGCCCCAGGTCGTGCCACCCCCCAGATTCCATGCCCCCATTCCCCTACAGAGGGCCCCCAGGCCTCCACTCTGGCCTCCCCAGCCCATCCCCAACCAACAGTCAAACACACCTGAAACAGGATTTCAGTCCCCGGCTCAGCCCTTGCTATGGGTCTGAACACAGGAGCAGCTCCACCGTCCAGGCCACCCCACCCTGACACTGACCTCGCCGCCAGCCCCTGGAGCCGAGCCTGGCCACCATCATGCCATGACCACATCACCCTCCTCGCCCGCCAGACCTCCCCCATGCACCCAGTCCTCAGAGAGGCCTCTGGCGCCACCCCACAGGCACACCTGCTCAGCCACAGGCCCCAGGCAGCTCCTTCCATGAAGACCTGCAAGGGCACCCAGCCTGTCTCTTCACAGTGGCATCTGCAGCATCCGCACCAGAGCACGGCACAGTACCGGGCTCCATGAACACCGATCCCTTATTAGTCAGGGGGTCTGTGCCTTGGCCTGGCAATGCCAGCCCGAAACTCTCCACACCGGTCGCCTCCCCTAGTCCAGCAGCCACTCTCTGCACAGAGCCGCCCCAGCCCTTCACGCGGCCTTGCCAACTGTCTGGCCCCCACACAGCCTTGTACTGCATGAACCAGACCTGCTGAAAAGCACACCCAGCCTCACCGCCAGCTCTCCATGGCCCCACTGGGGACGCTGACCCAGTCCTGGAGGGAGCCCCCGGGTTCTCTGAACCCCGCGGGGAGCAGGGAGGGAGCCAGAATATGAACAGTGAGCCTGAGGAGGATCTGGCCAGGCTCACCGGCAGGCAGGCAGCGGACCGACTGTGGCACAGAAATGTGTTGCCCAGCACAGGCAGTGGAGCTGAGACCCCCAGCCACAGCCTAGGCCTGCGCTCCCCATAGACACACCAGACTCCATGGAGGAACACCAAAGCAAAAAGGCACCTTATTGCTAAATAATGAATCCAAAAGAACATGTTTCAGTGGTTCTTACCTGGTAAAATTCCCGAAGCCAGTTCTTCTGAAGGTTTTCTGGCTGTAAATTAAGAAGAAAAAGAAAAGTCAGTCAGACCAATGGCCCAGCCCTAAATGGAGCCGAGAAGCGCCTATGAAGACAAGGTGGGGCAGGAGCGGAGGTGCAGCCCAGGCCCACCTGCATGGAGGAGCTCCATCCGTGTGGGGAAACCCCAGTCCCACCAGGGGACCCAGCTCTGTATGGGGGCTCTGCTCTGAGGTCTGTCCCAGGGACATGGCACACGATGCGATCTGTCCTAGTAAAGCGCAGGCAGAGTCCCGCGGACTCCACAGGGGTGGCAAGGAGGGGAAGGCCCTGTGTTGCTCCAGCCTCCAAGCCTCCCAGGGAAGAGACGGCTCAGCCAGTAACCCGGTTCCAACAAGCAAGACGGTGTCACCTTTTCACACCTGTCCCTCCCTGGGCCAAAGCCCCCTTCACGGGCACTAGACAAAGCTGAGCTTTGTGGAGCACAAAACATCACGGTCACACATTGCATTTCTGTGTGTTTGGGGCAAAGAGCAAGGGGCTTTTACAGAGTCAGTCACAACTGTCAGAATCTTCAGGAAGCACTTGCTAGAGTCATCAACAGAAAACCTACCCCATGCCACAGGCGTGCACACACATGCACACACGTGCACACACGCAAGGAAACTCCAGCCCCACCACAGAGACCCAGGCCCCAGGAAGCTCCTGGACAGAATCGGAGGAGCCAAGCGCAAGCCTGAAAATGCCACTGCTTCAAGAGAAGAGGATGGCCCAGTCGCTCTCCCACCCTGACAGCTCCGCTGAGCCCCAGGCCACCTGGCTGCTCCTGGGTTCTGTGCCAGCTCTGGCTGAGGGCAGCACAGCCATTCAAACCCGAGAGTGGAGAGGCCGCCGCGGACGAGGCCGCGAGCAAGCACTCAGCGTGAGCCGCTGCGGACGAGGCTGCGAGCAAGCACTCAGCGTGAGCCGCCCACACTCAGGAAGCACCCCAGCTCCAACATCACCCACGTGGAGGGACCGTGGAGGGACAGAGTCAGCGTCTAAAAGGGTAGAGTTTCCATTTTGTGAGATAACAAAGTTCTAGAGATCCGTTAAACAACAATGTGAATGTACTTAGCACTAAGGAACTGTATACTCGGAAACGGTTAAGGTGGTAAATGTTGTGGGGTTTTGCCGTGATTGAAAACAATAAACAAGGCCCTGCCCCTGCCCCCATCAGGACAAAAGCCCCTACCCTGGTCTCAGCCTCTGTGGCCGTGGGCACGGGGCCAAGGCATGCAGGCCGCCAACACAGCTGGGCCCAGACTCCGCACCATGCACACGCAGCAGCATCACTAGGCTGGCCACATGCCAGGCGTGCTCCTCCCTTCACTTGCTGACGGGTCTAAGAAGCCTAAAAAGCAGGAAGGCTGAATTTTAGATAAATTAACGAAGGAAAAAAGAACCTGACCAAAAAACAAGAGCCTCACAGACCACAGGACTGAGCTGAGAACACCATGGCCCCAGGCTTCAAAGACACACAACCCCGGCACACGCACAAAGGGAGAGAATCACCCACTGCGGCTCCAAGGGCCCCCATGCCCTGCCCTCCATGTCCAGGGACCTCCTCGTGGGACCCACGCAACTGCTCCAGCAGGAAGGGAGGCCATCAGCCCACGCCACTGTCCCGCCACTGAGGACCCAGCAGGAGGGGAGGCCATCAGCCCACGCCACTGCCCCGCCACTGAGGACCCAGCAGGAGGGGAGGCCATCAGCCCACGCCACTGTCCCGCCACTGAGGACCCAGCAGGAGGAGAGGCCATCAGCCCACGCCACTGTCCCGCCACTGAGGACCCTCAGCCCACACGGACAGCCTCCGTTGGCCCCAGCTCCTACCAGCAAGTCCCCATCAAGGGTCCCAGCCCCACATCCAGCTACAGCTGCTTGCCAGGCAGCCCTGTCCAGGAGCCGCCCTAAACACCAAAGACAAATGCGACAGCGGACACCGGACACACTGCACACTGTGTGCACCTCGCCCAGCACCACACTCCAGCCCGATTCATGGGTCCGACCTCATAGCGGACACCCAGACACACCGCTCACTGTGTGCATCTCGCCCAGCACCACACACTCCAGCCCGATTCATGGGTCACGACCTCATTTCAATCATGGATATGACTTCCCCAAACACTGACTGTGGATCCACTGAGGTTAGTAAGCCCAGATGGTCCTAATACAGTGCTCTAAACAAAGACATCCGTGTTTGCTGACTGTTTACGAGGAGGCACTCAAAGGCTGTGAAATAATTAGACCAAAAGT
Organism: Theropithecus gelada; assembly: GCF_003255815.1. NCBI lineage: Eukaryota > Metazoa > Chordata > Mammalia > Primates > Cercopithecidae > Theropithecus > Theropithecus gelada. The sequence goes on along the minus strand of NC_037677.1, from coordinate 129,148,093 downwards.
CTACATGAAAGATGAGACCAAAAACACTCCAAAGAAGGAAGAGAAGAAACGTGAAAAAAAGACGAAGCCCTCAAGGCCTTCGGTTCTTGTCTCTGGCACACACCCCAACACTAGTCACAGTGGATTTGCCACTGTGACAGCCGCGGTGACCTTGGGGCCCGCCCGGCACACACCCCAACACTAGTCAGGGTCACTGTGACGGCCGCGGTGACCTTGGGGCCCTGCCCAGGGGCCACTTTCTAGCCCACATGGTGCTGCTGCGTCTCCCTGGCTGACACTGGTGTGGAAGCTCCCAGGGCCTCCTGGGCCTCATCCCACTGTCCCACCAGCCTCCCTTGGCCTCAGTGCCACTGTGTCACTTCCGGGACATCCCCCAGGGGATCCACGCCCTCCCCGTCCCCCCCCCCATCCCCAGCCCCTTCTCCCTCCCTCCTGGGGGATCCATACTCTCCCTGTCCCCAGCTTCTTCCCCCGCTTCTCTCCTGGGGGATCCACGCCTCCCCATCCCCTCCCCATCCCTAGCCCCTTCCCCTTCTCTCCTGGGGGATCCACGCCCTCCCCATCCCCCTCTATCCCCAGCCCCTTCCCCCTCCCTCCTGGGGGATCCACACCCTCCCGGTCCCCTTTCTGTCCCCAGCCCCTTCCCCCTTCTCTCCTGGCAAATCCACACCCTCCCCGTCCCCAGCCTCTTCCACCCCTTCTCTCCTGGGGGATCCACACCTTCCCAGTCCCCTTTCTGTCCCCAGCCCCTTCCCTCTTCTCTCCTGGCGGATCCACACCCTCCCCATCCCCAGCCCCTTCCCCCTCCCTCCTGGCAGATCCACACCCTCCCCATACACCCTCCCAATCCCCTTCCCCTTTCCTGCTCCCTTTTAGGGGATTCACTCCTCCCCATCCCTAGCCCCTTCCCTGCCCCCTCCTAGGGGATCCACCCCTACCCGTCCCTATCCCCTTCACCTCCTCTCCCTCTTAGCAGATCTACCCACTCCTTGTCCCTAGCCCCTTCCCCACTTCCTCCTGATGGATCCACTTCTTCCCCATCCCCAGTCCCTTCCCACTCCCTCCTCAGGGTTCTCCCTGCCGTGTCCTTACCTGCTTCCAGTCTACACTCCACAGGCAGCCAGGGTGATCCTCAGAAAACACAAGTGGATCCACCCTCCAGGGCCCTCCTGCTCTCTCAGGGTAAAGGGCAAAGGCCTTCCAGGTCGGCACAGCCACCAGGCCCTGAGCCCACGGCCTCCCTGCCCTCCCCTCCACCTGCTCCACTCTGGGTCTCAGACATTTGGTCCTCTGGCCCCAGGGCCCTTGCACTCTCTCTTTGCAGACTGGCAATGGCCCCCATGCCTTCACTGCTCACAGGTCCGGTCAAATACCGTCTTCTCCATCAGTTCAATTTTCCCTGGGTCACTGAGCTTCCCCAGGCCAACAAGTGACCCCTAATCCCAGCGTTTTCCCATCCTGAGCAGTGAGGCTGCATCATGTCCCTTCCTTGTCTTCCCTTCATCTGGGAAAAGGACATTTCACTCTGCAGCCCCACATACCCACAGTGTGCAAGTGGATAGCTTGAAGAGTTGATATAACAAGAAAACCTTTTCAACCACTATCGAGCTCTGGGCAAACACACCACAAGAAAGCTTAAGACACCCTCTTCCCCCCAAACCCCACCAAATAACAAACGGGGGGAAGAGGAAGAGAAGGATGCTCCAGGGGCAACAAAGCAGGGTCTGACAGCATCCTCGCTCCTGAACGCAGCAGTCACAGGAAGGGAGGATGTTTCCAGGGCAAGCGTCAGAGAGGGGACCCCGACGGCGCAGGGCGGGACGGAGAGGGGACCCCGACGGCGCAGGGCGGGACGGAGAGGGGACCCCGACGGCGCAGGGCGGGACGGAGAGGGGACCCCGACAGCGCAGGGCGGGACAGAGAAGCAGCAAGAACCTGCGCGTCCTGATAAAGGGACTCAGAAAACAAGACTGGAAATGTACCCAGAAACAAATACCAGAACAAAAGCATCCCTGAAAAGGAGAGAAAACTGACCAAGTCCAAAAAGAGAGTAGGAGTCTTTATTTAAAAACACGCGAAAGGCTGTGAGTGGTGGCTCACACCTGTAACACTACTAGCACTTTGGGAGGCCGAGATGGACGGATCACAAGGTCAGGAGATCAAGACCATCCTGGCTAACACCGTGAAACCCCGTCTCTACTAAAAAAAAATACAAAAAAATTAGCTGGGCCTGGCGGCGGGCACCTGTAGTCCCAGCTACTTGGGAGGCTGAGGCCAGAGAATGGCATGAACCAGGGAGGTGGAGCTTGCAGTGAGCCAAGATCGTGCCACTGCACTCCAGCCTGTGTGACAGAGTGAGACTCCGTCTTAAAAAAAAAAAAAAAAAAAAAAACGGTGAGAAACATCAGCAGCAAAGCCCGAACACTGAAAACCAGAATTCCCGAGGTGCCAGGCAGAACTCAGGTGACAGAGCAGAGCCCAGGACTCAGAAAGGAAAGACCACGGTGACCCACAGTGTGTCCACACAGCACAGAACCAAGGGCTGAAAACGGAGGCAGGGAAAGGTGGAACAGAGTGTTTCTGTTACAAACTGACAAAACACAAGTAATAGAATGTATTAAATCAGCAGGTGGGGCCGGAGCTGAGAGGCTGCCTAAGAATCCTGATACCTTCCAAAGCAGAGCATTCCTAAATGTGTTCTAAAATTAAGATGCATTCTTAAACTCTACATTCTTCAAGTTGAGAAAAGTTTTCTTATCCTTAGAGGAATTGTAGAAATTTATCTCTTGCACCAATAAATATTTATCTCAAATTCAGAAGTTCCTTGAGTTTCACTTCAGTGTCTGTTTCTCCTGACAATCTGAGCAGGATTAAATTTAACTGGTGAAGCACAGCCTGTCCTCCTTGCTGGAGCTCTGCAGACTAGGACGTTCATCCCACGTGGACAAGGGTTCTTTCTGGGCAGTGGGAGCTGGAGTGATCTGTACTTTTCTATAGTGCATATTCTTAAGGGAAGGGGGAACAGACCGTATAAAATGATTCCATTTTAGTGGGAAATACTAAAAAAACTGAGCTGATCCTTAGTCTGTTTGCTGCACAGCCCCTAACAGAGAACACCTGCAGGAGAGACCAAGCAGACAGGGGCAGCCTGGCCCGCAGCCGCCCCCAGAAGGCCCAACTCTTCCCATTTGTTGCTTTGGAATGCAGAGACGTCAGCAGGAGAGATTGAGGCATTTCACACTGCTGAGGGAAGAGGCAATAATTGACAAGGAATACTAGGACTAGTTAAATATTTACTTTTAAAATGCTATATTAGATCCTTTCTTTATTCCACAAAGAAATTAAACTCCAGATGGATTCAGGAGATGAACATAAGACTTGAAACCACAAAGGAATCAGGAGAGAAAATAAGCAAATAGCTGCCGTCGTGGGAGAAAAAGAGCTTTTCTAGACACAAAAGGAAAGAAAGGACCTCTGAGAGAGAATGTGCCTGTAGATTACCCCCCACAGTGAACACACTCAATACTGGATGACAGAAAGCTTTCCCTCTAAGAGTAGGAACGAGACCAGGATGCCCGCGCTCATCACTGCCATTCAACACTGCACTGGGAGGCCTAGCCTGGCCGATTAGGCAAGAAGATGAAAGAAAAGGTACCCGAACGGGAACAGAAGAAGTAAAATTATCTCTGTTCACAGACTACATGCTCTTATGCATACAAAACCCTAAAAATTCCACCAAAAAATTGATAGAAATAAGGCCGGGCATGGTGGCTCTCACCTGCAATCCCAGCACTTTGGGAGGCCGAGGCAGGTGGATCACCTGAGGTTAGGAGTTCAAGATCAGCCTGGCCAACATGACAAAACCCAGTCTCTACTAAAAATGCAAAAAATTAGCCAGGTGTGGTGGTGCACGCCTGTGGTCCCAGCTACTTGGGAGGCTGAGGAGTAGAATCGCCTGAATCCGGAGGCAGAGGTTGCAGTGAGCCGAGATCGTGCCACTGCACTCCAGTGTGGGTGACAGAGTGAGACTCCATCACAAAAATTCAGCAATTCAGCAACGTGGCAGGATATAAGATCAACACACAAACAACAGTGGTGTTTCTATACATTAACAATGAACAATCTGAAAAGAAATTTTTTAAAAATTGCATTTATGACAGCATCAAAAAGAATAAAAAACTTAGAAATAAGCTTAACCAAGGAGGCAAAAGACTTGAACACTGAAAGCCACAAAATGTTGACGAAAGAAATTCAGACATCCGTTCCATGTTCACAAACTGGAAGAGTTAACGTCATTAAGATGCTGATGCTGCCCAAAGGATCTGCAGATTCGATTCCATTTATATAAAAATCCCAATTACTATTTTTTGTGCGGAAATAGAAAAATTCATGCTAAAATTCATATGGAATCTCATGGGACCCTGAATAGCCAAAAATAGTCTTGAAAAAGAAGAACAAATTGGAGACCTCACACTTCCTTATATGGAACTTACTACAACCTACAGTAAGCAGCCAAAACAGTGTGGTCCTGGCACAAGACAGACATGTGGACCAATGGAATGGAATAAAGAGCCTTGTATGTATGGTCAAATGATTTTTGACAGTGGTGCCAAGACCATTCACTGGGTAAAAGAACAGTCCTTTCAACAAATGAGGCTGGGAAAACTGGATAACCGCATGCAAAAGAATGAAGCTGGTTTCTTACCTTACACCATATATAAAAATTAACTCAAAATGAATCAAAAATCTAAAACTATAAAATTCTTAGAAAAAAACATAGGTGAGAAACTTTGTGACACTGGATTTGACAATGACTTCTTAAATGCAATATCAAAAGCACAGGCAACAAAAGAAAAAATAGACAAGTTGGACATCAAACTTAACAACTTTTGTGCATCAAAAGCCACTATCAATAGGATGAAAGACAAACCAGAGGATGGAAGAGAACATCTGCAAGTCACGTGTCTGATAACGGGTTAATATTCAGAACATATTTTTAAACCCCCTACAACTCAACAACAAAACGACATACAACCCCATTAAGATGGGAAAAGGACTTGAACAGACAGTTTTCTAAAGGAGACATATGAAACAGTCAACAAGTACATGAAAGGATGTTCATTATCACTAATCATTAAGGAAATGCAAATGAAAACCATAATGAAACACCATTTCACACCCATCAGGATGGATATTACACAAAATAAAACATTAAAATCAAAAAGAGAAAATAACAAGTGTTGGGATGAGGTGGAGAAATGGGACTCCTTCTGCACTGCTGGTGGGAATGTAACATGGTGCCATCACTATGAAGAAAAATGGCACCTTCTCCGAAAATTAAACAGAATTACTATACAGTCAAGCAATTCCACTGCTGGCTATATTCCCCATATGGTTTGGCTGTGTCCCCACCTAAATCTCAACTTGAATTTTATCTCCCAGAATTCCCATGTGTTGTGGGAGGTACCCAGGGGGAAGTAATTGAATCATGGGGGCCAGTCTTTCCCATGCTATTCTTGTGATAGTGAATAAGTCTCACGAGATCTGATGGGTTCATCAGGGGTTTCTGCTTTTGCTTCCTTCTCATTTTCTCTTGCCGCTGCCATATTTAAGAAGTGACTTTCGTCTCCTGCCATGATTCCGGGGCCTCCCCAGCCATGTGGAACTGTAACTCCAATTAAACTCTTTTTCTTCCCAGTCTCGGGTATGTCTTTATTGGTAGTGTGAAAACAAACTGATACAGTAAACTGGTACTAGGAGTGGGGTGTTGCTGAAAAGATACCCAAAAATGTGGAAGAGACTTTGGAACTGGGTAACAGGCAGAGGTTGGAACAGTTTGAAGGGATGAGAAGACAGGAAAATGTGGGAAAGTTTGGAACTTCCTAGAGACCTGTTGAATGGCGTTGCCCAAAATGCCAATAGCAATATGGACAGTAAAATCCAGGCTGAGGTGGTCTCAGGTGGGGATGAGGAACTTGTTGGGAACTGGAGTGAAGGTGACTCTTGTTATGCTTTAGTGAAGAGACTGGCAGCATTTTGCCCCTGCCTAGAGATGTGTGGAACTTTGAACTTGAGAGATGATTTAGGGTATCTGGTGGAAGGAATTTCTAAACAGCAAAACATTCAAGAGGTTACTTGAGTACTGTTAAAGGAGTTCAGTTTTATAAGGGAAGCAGAGCATAAAAGCTTGGAAAATTTGCAGCCTGAATATGTGATAGAAAAGAAAAACCCACTTTCTGGGGAGAAACTCAAGTCAGCTGCAGAAATTTGGCAAGGAGCCTGGTGTTAATCCCCAAGATCATGGGGAAAACGTCTCCAGGCCATGTCAGAGACCTTCCTGGCAGCACCTCCCATCACAGGCCCAGAGGCCCAGGAAGAAAAACTGGTTTCATAGGCCAGGCCAAGGGTCCCCATGATATGTGCAGCCTAGGGACTTGGTGACCTGTATCCCAGCCACTCCAGCCATGGCTAAAAGGGGCCAACATACAGCTCGGGCTATGGCTTTAGAGGGTGGAAGCCCCAAGCCTTGGCAGCTTCCAGTGGTGTTGAGCCTGCAGGTGCATAGAAGTCAAGAACTGAGGTTTGGGAGCCTCCACCCAGATTTCAGAAGATGTATGAAAATGCCTGGATGTCTAGGCAAAAGTCTGCTGCAGGGATGGGGCCCTCATGGAGAACCTCTGCTAGGGCAGTGCAGAAGGGAAATGTGGGGTCAGAGTCCCCACACAGAGTCTCTACTGGGGCACAGCCTAGTGTAGCTGTGAGAAGAGGGCCACCATCCTCCAGACCCCAGAATGGTAGATCCACCAAAAGCTTGCACTGTGTGCCTGGAAAAGCTGCAGACACTCAGCGCCAGCCCATGAAAGCAGCTGGGAGAGAGGCTGTACCCTGCAGAACCGCAGGGGCAGAGCTGCCCAAGATCATGGGAGCACACCTCTTGCATCAGTGTGACCTAGATGTGAGACCTGGAGTCAAAGGACATCATTTTGGAGCTTTAACATGTGACTGCCCTGCTGGATTCTGGACTTGCATGGGCCCTGTAACCCCTCTGTTTTGGCCAATTTCTCCCATTTGGAACGGCTGTATTTACCCAATAGCTGTACCCCCACTGTATCTAGGAAGTAACTAGCTTGCTTTTGATTTTACAAGCTCATACATGGAAGGGACTGCCTTGTCTCAGATAAGACTTTGGACTGTGGACTTTTGGGTTAATGCTGCAATGAATTAAGACTTTGGGAGACTGTTGGGAAGGCATAACTGGTTTTGCAATGTGAGGACATGAGGTTTGGAGGGGCCGGGGTGGAATGGTATGGTTTGGCTGTGTCCTCACCCAAATCTCACTTGAATTGTATCTCCCAGAATTCCCACCTGTTGTGGGAAGAACCCAGGGGGAGGTAATTGAATCACAGGGGCTAGTCTTTCCTGTACCATTCCCATGATAGTGAATAAGTCTCAAGAGATCTGATAGGCTTATCAGAGGTTTCCACTTTTGCTTTTCTCTCATTTTCTCTTGCTGCCACCATTGAAGAAGTGTCTTTTGCCTCCTGCCATGATTCTGAGGCCTCCCCGGCCATGCGGAACTGTAAGTCTAATTAAGCCTTTTTCTTCCCAGTCTCAGGTATGTCTTTCTCAGCAGCATGAAAACGAACTAATACAATTCCCTAAAGAACTGAAAGCAGGAACTTAAACAGGTATCTGTATACCCACAATCAGCCAAAAGGTAGAAGAAACCCAAGTGTCCCTCCATGGATACAGTGACAAAATGTGGTCTATCCACATGATTCAACCTTAAAAAGGAAGGGTATTCTGACTATGCAACAACCTTGAGAACATTATGCTAAGGAAAATAAGCCAAACACAAAAAGACAAAGATTGTATGATCCCACTCATGTGAGGTATCTGGAGTCATCAGATTCATGGAGACAGAAAGTAAAATGTTGGTGACAAAGGAGCTAGGGGTGGACGGGGATTCAGTGTTTAACGAGAACAGAGCTGCAGTTTTACAAGATAAAAAGAGATCTGGAGATGGATGGCAGTGATGGTTACGCAACATTATGAATGCATTTCATGCCACTGAACTGCACCCTTAAACATGGTTAAGATGGAAAATGTTATACCTATTTTACCACATTAAAAAGGCGGGGGTAATCTCCATAGCCACAGCGCCACTCAAGCAGCCGAGCCACACGCTGGGGCTCCACACGTCTGAGAGCTGCACTTTACTCACCTCATATAAAATGAAAAAAAGAGAAAGTCCTGACCCTAGCAGTAGGAAGGGTCCCAGACGCCCAACCCAAGCAAAACCGAAACAGAAACTGCAACTGAAATTAAAACAGACAGTAAATCTGAGACCTGCCCAGACAGTAAATCTGAGACAGCCCCACAGCATAGACCAAAGACCCAGAGCCACTACGCGTACCACAGCCCCACAGCATAGACCAAAGACCCAGAGTCACTACGTGTACCACAGCCCCACAGCACAAACCACAGGCCCAGAGCCACTACGTGTACCACAGCCCCACAGCACAAACCACAGGCCCAGAGCCACTACGTGTACCACAGCCCCACAGCACGCACCAAAGACC
>NC_037677.1:129109566-129134525 GCF_003255815.1 Theropithecus gelada | reverse complement strand
ACCACACCACACACACACCACACCCAAACACATGCCACACACGTGCAGGCACACACACCCACCACGCCACACATATGCACCACACACACACACCACAGACACACACACACAACACACACAACATACACACACCACATATACCACACACAACAGACATACCACACCACACACACACCACACCCAAACACACGTGCAGGCACATACACCCACCACGCCACACATATGCACCACACACACCACAGACACACCACACACCACACACAACAGACACACACCACACACACACCACACCCAAACACACGTGCAGGCACACACACCCACCACGCCACACATATGCACCACACACACACACGCACTACATACACCACACACACACACGCACTACATACACCACACACACACAACACACACAATACACACAGACACCACACACACACCACACCCAAACACACATGCCACACATGTGCAGGCACACACACCCACCACGCCACACATATGCAGCACACACACATGCACGACACACCACCCATGCCCAGGCACGCAAATGCACCCCACACACTCACATACCACACGCCTATGCGTACGGGCACACCTACACACACACGCTCAAAAGCCACCTAGGCTGTTGCTACAGGACTGGTCGGTGCAGATGACGGAATGTTTCCACCGACGCAGGAAGTCTCAGCACGTTCTGCAGTGATGGATGCGTTCTAGACCTGCACCAGCCACATCTGTCCTTTAAATGAGGCTACTGGTGACTGAACAATTTCTTTATTGTATGTAATTTTAGTTCATTTAAATTTTAATAATCACATGTGGTTAGAGGCTACATTACTACACAGCACAGCTCTGGATCACAGCACAAGAAGGAAAGCTCTAAGTTTCTATTACGAGACAAACACAACATTGGTAATATAAACAGGATGAAGACAGCATATGTGCAAAAGGGAAACCTTCAAGCCAGTCTCATGTGTGCACCCGTGTGTGCTGCGACACACACACCCCAAAGATCCAGCAGCACATTAAAAACTTCACACATAGTAAGCAAGCGGACTATTCTATACATACATGGATGATTCACTGTTAGGAAAACCACTAATACAACTGATCATACCAACAGATCAAAAAAAATCTAATGATTATCTTTACAGTTCCTGGCAAACAAAGAATTCCAGTTATGGCTGCAACATATAAGAGCTTTGAAAATTTCCAAAATTAGTGCCAGACACCAAACTACAGATCCATGAAGCCCAGAGAATATCAAGAGAATAAATACCAAGCAATCTATACCTAGACAGATCATATCCCAATTGTAGAAAATCACAAAGAAAATATTGAAAGAAGCAAGAAAAGAAAAAGTACATCTTAGCTCTAGAGGAACAAGGACCAGAACTAGAGTGAACTTGTCAACAGGAACCACACCAGCAAGAAGAGGGTGGAGGGACAACCCCCCGCCCCCGCCCCCTCCAATCACGTGCGCAGCAAAATCATCCTTCAAAAGTGAAAGAAAAATAAACTTTCTCACACAAAAAAGTAGACGTGCCCTGTAAGTCATGTTTAAAAAGTTCTTCAGGGAGGAAAATATGCTACGAGTCAAAATTCTGGATGTACATAGGAAAGAAAAAATGATGGAGAAGGAATAAATGAAGGTTTTTTTTTAAGTTTACTGAGAAGTTCTTCAATAAAGTCAACAACCATTTGTCAGAAAATTGTAATGTGGGATTCCAGCAGGCCGCAGGGCTCCCCACACCCCGGCATTCGCATCCGGGGTAATTCCCGTCCCCAGGGCAGGCGGGACCTATGAACCGGGGCAGACGGCACTCCCATGCCTAGGCTGAGGCAAAGGTGAAAGGGTCAGGCAGACACAATGAAGCTCCATCTCCAGCTGATCTTAAGTTAATCAAAAGGGAGATAATCCTGGGTGGGTCTCATCTTATCCACGAGCCACTCCAGAGTGAGTCGAAAGGTCCAAGGCTGTAAGCAGAGGGCAGTCTCCCTCCCATGGGCTCTGGCACAGCAGGAAGCCATGAGTCCTACAACCACAGTCAAATGCTATCTGCCAAGCACCCGAGGCAGTCTGAAAGCAGGCCCTGCCTAGTTGGGCCTCCAGATGAGAACACAGCCCCCTGAGAACAAGCAATGTGACTGCAGCCGTGTGAGACCTCAGCAAAGGACTCAGTGGGCTGAGCCCCAATCTCCACCCTACAGAAGCATGAAACAACAAACTGGTGTTGCTTTAAGCCATGACATCCGCCGCCACCTGTGACACAGCACAGAAAGTCTTGCATGTGCCTCAGATTAGGACTATACACATCTGTATCAGAAAATAAAATTAATATTATTTTAAACATTTTTGGTCAAGCACAGTGGCTCACACTTGTGATTCGAGCACTTTGGGAGGCCAAGGTGGGCAGATCACCTGAGATCAGGAGTTCGTGACCAGCCTGGCCAACATCATAAAACCCTATCTCTGCTAAAAATAGCTGGCTGTAGTGGCACACACCTGTAGTCCCAGCTACTCGGGAGGCTGAGGCAGGAGAATCGCTTGAACCCGGGAGGTGGAGGCTGCAGTGAGCTGAGGTTGTGCCTCTGCACTCCAGCCTGGACCACAAGACTCCATCTCAAAAAAAGCCAAAAAGCAAAACAAACAAACAAACAAAAAGCATTTTTGCCCCACTCAGATTTTGTTTTGGTATAATATCTACAGTAAGACTCCAATTTAAATGTTTCCCCGAATAGTTAACAAACTATCTTACAATGGATTGTTAAACTGTACGAATCCTCCTGTTTCTCACACTACTATGTAGTCAACCTGTCCCTCCCTCTCTCAGGTAGCTTAACCAAATGTGTGCTTCATTTATGTTTTCAAACTCTTGCCATTTCCTTAACTTACTGTCTTTCTGGATTTTTTTTCTGTATTTTATTCAATAATTTTTGGATTTATATAATCCTTCCAAAATTTAATTTATGGCTCAATTCTATACTCTAGCCTTATGAGTGAAATGCTTTGTCTGTTCACTGTTATTATTTCTTGTTTAATAGCAACAACACTGAATACGATGCTGAATACGACGCTGAATATGATGAATACGACGCTGAACACGACGCTGAATACCGTATGAGACACGGATTCGAAACATCCCACCCCACATGCTGACGCCTCATCCCAGAGCCGGCTCCTTCCTCCTGGGCAAACCTGGCCACACGGAAACACAGCAAGGGTGCCCATTACGCCCAGTGCCCTTTCACCTGACATCCTAGGGGGAGGGAACAAGATCCGAAAGGGAACACACGTGGGGGCGCAGCTCCAGGGAAAGAGACTCTGAGCTCCCTGCACTTGTGGCCAGCGTCAGAGCACACCTGGAGGAGCAGAGAAGCGGGGAGAGAACGGACAGACAACAAGAGAATCCAGGAAAGCAGGAGGTCCCAAAATTCACAGACAAAACAGCAGCCATCGCCGACACCAACAACCACCAGGCAGAAGGCCTGCTGGAAGAGAAGGCCACTTCCAACGCAACAAGCAAGGAAAAAGGTAACCTCACCAAGGACCTTTTGCACATGTGAACACTGTGTAAGAGAAAAACTTTAAGACATTCCTGAAGGAAACGAACAAAAGCTTTGAGTCCATGAAAAGACCCCTCTTGTTTCCAGAGACCATGACTCAGCGCCATAAAGCTGTCAGTCCTCTCCAAGCAAGCACAGAAATAGCCCTGGCCCCATCCCACCGCCTGCGAGCGGCCCGCCCCCGCCCAGCCCAAACGAGACAAGGTGATTCTAAAGTTCATATGGAAAAATAAACTATGACTCAAAATCCAAACACGATCTTTAAAAAGAGTAAGTCAACTCTAACTTTTTTTAAACTTTGGCATGGCAAAATCAAAAGACAAATGTCAAACTGGTTGGAAATATTTGCAATACATATCACAGATAATTAATCTTCTTGAAATTGGAAGAACTCTTAAAAGTTGAGGGAAAAATACAAAAAAAAAAAAAAAAAAAGACGGAAAAATGGGCAAAGGACCCACAGAGGAGTCACAGAAGATCCGTGAATGATGCCATACACGAGGAGTCTCCTCCCGCCAAGCTGGGAGTGGGGCTATGCCGCCTTCCCCATGACAGCAGCCCGGGCCTCCAGACTGGCAGCACGAGAAGCTCCCAAGCTTACCTTGGTAATGTTCTTGCCAAAATCTCTAAGTGAAAACCAAGGAGCAATCAACTATCTAACCATGGACAGGACAGCTAACCACGGAGCGAGCAACAACCACAGTGACCCACACCGCGGCCCGCCCTGAAGACAAGTGGGCTGGACTTTTTCAGATGGCAACGCCAGAAAGACCCAAGCAGGGGGCTGAGACGAAAAGACTCAAACATGAACGACCTCCAAAGACGGTGGACGGCCCCCACGTACATCCAGGAAGAGGGAAGAGGGGACTCAGTGCTACCGAGGCTATCTGGAAGCAACAGGGTGTGGTGACTCTAAACGTGACGCTTGAGATCACTGCACCGAGGACCCATCGCTGGAGGGTGCAACCGGCATGATGGTTGGAACGTCCACCAACGCAGGCCCCGCTGACATCTTCACAAGTGTTGCAATGTCCGCACCTGCGTTCCAACAGTGTCTCCCCCACACTCCTCCGTGCCCCAGGAGGTGTTGGACACAGCCAGCCTGACTTCCCAGCCTTCCTGCCAGTGGACAGCTGCTGGACACCAGCTTCACTTCCAGTGTGGACAGTGTGGGGGACATCATGGAGGCCACACTGTCCCTCCCCACACAGGACAGCGTCACCACATGGAGACCACACTGTCCCTCCCCACACAGGACAGTGTCACCACGGATGGACACGACACTGTCCCTCCCCACACAGGACGGCGTCACCACGGGGACGGAGGCCACACTGTCCCTCCCCACAGGATGGCGTCTGACCACTGCAGGAGGCCCCATCCCTGGCGTCCCTCACCAGCAGCACACCTTGACCAATTATTTCAAGCCAACTTCTGGAAAGCTCAGGTGCCACAACTCTCAGCCACCTTCGAGCCTCCCCTTTAAAGACCCTGTCCTTTTCCAGTGATGATGACGACGTGAAACCGTCCATGCAGGAGCTGTGGGTCCCGTCGAGGGGCTCCCCGAGGCCTGGCGTAGCATTGCACAACGGCGCCCTCCCACCACGCCCTGCTCCGGCCTCCTCTGTGACCTCCCTGTGCTCACGCCAGGCATGGTCCTGGGTGGAGGCTGTGGGCTCCCTGGCACGGGATAACCTGTGTCACCCCCTAACCTCACAACACCTCTCGCACTGCTGGTCTGCACAGGGCGAGAGTGGAAAGCCAGGAGCTCTGGAGTCTGAGGCCACCTCTGGTCTGCTCTCTGAAGGTCTTGAGACAACACCGTTTGGGAGGACAGGGCAGCATGGCCATCGCTCTCCCACTCACCAGGCACTGCCTGGGCCCTGGCTGGCAGGGAGCACACAGGGTGCTGGGACACACACGACCCACAAGTTGTTCAGTAGACACCCGCAAGAAACCTCCACGGGCAGAAGGCTTCCCAAGGCAGGACTCCATCCCAACAGGAAGAAAATGCTGGAAGCAGTGGAGGCTGTGGTCAGTGGGGCCTAAGGAAGGACAGGAGGGGCAAATGCCTCAGCTTGGACCGTAGCCCCTGCCGGAGGCCCTGGCAAAGGGATCCTCAGTGTTGGGGACCAGGTGCCCACGTTCTGACCCACCATCCAGGACATTCCGCAAACTCCACCTTCCCTTTGCCTCAAGGACCCACACAGCAAGCCGAGTGGGAAGGCACTCCCATGGCTGTCCTTGAGCCCGCGTGCGCACGTGGCCCTGCAGGGTGTGGGTGCCGCCTGTCAAACGACCCCAGCGCTCCCTCAGCAGGCAGGCACAGTGAACACCTGGCCAGAAGGACTAGTGGGCTTCAGAGACTGGGAAGGAACCCCGCACATGGTGCAGATGTGGATTCCAATCCACAAAAGCCAAGAGGCCTGGGGCAGCAGCCCCTACACCCTGGACCACACCCCACACTCCAAGAAACAGTGACCACCATGACAACACACGCCAGAACGCAGGACCACACCCCACACTCCAAAAAACAGTGACCACCATGACAACACATGCCAGAAAACGCGACCACACCCCACACTCCAAAAAACAGTGACCACCATGACAACACACGCCAGAACACGCGACCACACCCCACACTCCAAGAAACAGTGACCACCGTGACAATACACGCCAGAACGCAGGACCACACCCCACACTCCAAGAAACAGAGACCACCGTGACAACACATGCCAGAACGCAGGACCACACCCCACACTCCAAGAAACAGTGACCACCGATGGCGACACACACCAGAACGTTAACTCATCTCCTTCTAAAGACTTCCTTAAAACTTTCAAATACAAGTCATTTAAAAATAAGTACTGTGGGAACCTTAACCCTGTAGACCCAGCGCAGGCCAAGGCCTCCTGGTGACATAGGGTGGGTGCCATGCTGGGGGGCGGGAATCCAGAGCCATACTGCTGATTCCTCAGGAAACCCTGCCCCGCGTGACTCGCTTATCCCTGTGGAAAAGCATTTCCTTTCATGAGAAAAGTCCTCTTGTCTGTGCAGCCATAAATACATTGCAGCTAAAAATAGTTTTGTAAAAGGAAGTAACGACTGGGCCTTCCACCAAAGGACAAGCGCAAACTGTGTCCAGGCGGTGCGGCAGGAAGGCCCATGAGAAAGGACACAGTCTGCAAGCTGCGTCTCCCGAGTAGGACAGAGAGCTCTCTCAAAATTCAGTTTTCTCTCACAATATTATTCCCGTTAGCTGAACCTGACAGAGCAAGAGAACTAAAAAGAAAACGGGGACACAGAGGAACAGATACCTTCCGATGAAAGATAATTCAGAACTATCCTCCTCTTTCATCAAATACAGCGACAAAATCGGCTTAAGTCTCTACACATGATGGCAAACTTCTCCAAAAGATGTATGCTAGCAAACTTAATCCACTGGGAAAAGGGCTGTACACCCTAGAATATATTTAAAATGAGAACTTATCATTAGAGAGGGTCAAATTTCTTTTTTCTTTTTTTTTTTTTTTTTCTTTTGAGGTGGAGTTTTACTCTTGTTGCCCAGGCTGGAGTGCAGTGGCACCATCTCGGCTCACTGCAACCTCCGCCTTCCCGATTCACGCCATTCTCCTGTCTCAGCCTCCTGAGTAGCTGGGATTACAGGCATGCGCCACCACGCCCGGCTAATTTTTTGTCTTATTAGTAGAGACAGGATTTCACCATGTTGGTCAGGCTAGTCACGAACTCCCGGCCTCAGATGATCTGCCCACCTCGGCCTCCCAAAGTGCTGGGGGATTACAGGTGTGAGCCACCATGCCCCAAATTCTAAGAAACAACACAAGTGTAACTTTGAAATCATGGCATACACAAAATGCAATTATCTACAGGCCCCATTTCTGAACGGAATAATCTGGCTAGCTTCTGAGCACAGCACACAAACAACACAGAGGAAGAGGCTGGAGTTCAGAAAAGTTTAAACATTGGC
The DNA here is from genome assembly GCF_003255815.1 of Theropithecus gelada. Taxonomy (NCBI): domain Eukaryota; kingdom Metazoa; phylum Chordata; class Mammalia; order Primates; family Cercopithecidae; genus Theropithecus; species Theropithecus gelada. Next base: position 129,126,976 of record NC_037677.1, on the reverse strand, counting down.
CCGGAAATTTCGCCCGGTCCCCGTGTGGTGGCATCTCCAGTTACAGGGACCCTGTGGGCAAAGGTTCCCTCTGGCATGGCCGCATCCTTTCCCCATCATGACTTCTGACCTCGAATCACACAGGCCATGCCAGGATCCCTGCCAGCCCCACAGAGCACACCATGCGCTGTGCTGGCAGCAGCAGAAGTGGGATGGGCTGCCTCAACCGGACCCCCCACCACCCCCGTGAGGGCCTGCCAGCCTCTCCTGCCCAGACACGGCCTTCACTCCTGGTGCCAGCAGGTAACAGGTGAGGAACTGGCCCGAGCTGCCCTGGGTCCATCTCCTGTCCGCCCTCTGAGTTCTGTGGATGCTGCTCGTTGCCTACCGTCTTCACACTGGCTGTCTTGTCTTGTTTCTTAAATGTGTTTGTATTATTTTTTAAAACTGAAAAAAGTCATAGCACACTACATGGCTCAGCCGTGACTGAAATACACGCAGTCTTAGTGACAATGATCTTGGTGATGACAGCATAAGGATGGCAGGGGGAGGGACTACACGGGGTCAGGGCATGATGACATCAATCTGCAGAAGCCGACAGGTGACGAAAAACTGGCTCCGACTCAGACTCGCTATTTACAAAGTGGGCACGAGCAGAGAACCGCAGCCTCGCCGCGCCGCCTCCTGAGGCACAAGAGAACCGGAGCCTCGCGGAGCTCCGCGGCCTCCTGACGCGCGAGAGAACCGCAACCTCGCCGAGGTCCGCCACCTCCTGACCCGCGAGAGAACCGCAGCCTCTCCGAGCTCAGCTGCCTCCTGACGCGCGAGAGAACCGCAGCCTCGCCGCCCTGCGCCGCCTCCTGACGCGCGAGAGAACCGCAGCCTCGCGGAGCTCCGCCGCCTCCTGACCCGCGAGAGAACCTCAGCCTCGCGGAGCTCCGCCGCCTCCTGACGCGCGAGAGAACCGCAGCCTCGCCGCCCTGCGCCGCCTCCTGACGCGCGAGAGAACCGCAGCCTCTCCGAGCTCAGCTGCCTCCTGACGCGCGAGAGAACCGCAGCCTCGCGGAGCTCCGCCGCCTCCTGATGCGCGAGAGAACCTCAGCCTCGCGGAGCTCCGCCGCCTCCTGATGCACGAGAGAACCGCAGCCTCGCCGCCCTGCGCCACCTCCTGACCCGCGAGAGAACCGCAGCCTCGCCAAGCTCCGCCGCCTCCTGACGCGCGAGAGAACCGCAGCCTCGCCGCCCTGCGCCGCCTCCTGACGCGCGAGAGAACCGCAGCCTCACGGAGCTCCGCCGCCTCCTGACGCACATGCAGTTTCTTTCTCTGTTCAACTTAAATGGAAATTGCTTTTCAAAAGTCAATCATACTTGTTTCAGAAATTTGGGGAAATTCAGCGGGAGGGAAGCACAGAAGAGTGAAAATCACCGGCAGCGCCATCACCACGAGGCTCTGGCGCACACGTAACCGGCCATTTCACTGCAGATTCCAGTGACCTCACAGGAGCCCGTCGTCACCGGCCACCCTTCCACGCACCCATGGTGACCTCTGGTCCCCCGTGCCAAGCACCTCCAGATGTTCCGCAGCACCAGGCACTCGGCTGACCGCTTCCCACAGAGGAAGTCAACTGGGTTTCTGGGGAACGGCGTGTCGTGCCCACCCTGCCAGCCGTGCGGCACTGTGTGGGGAATGGTGACGAGCTCGCCAAGGAGCTGTGAGCCCCTGGGGAGGCAGCCCCGCCTATGGTCCAGAGAGCCCCCTGCTCTCCTCACAAGAAACCAAATGTGTGCCCAGTCCCCGTCCTGGAGGGTGCTGGCTTCTGTTCTGCTGCTGAGAAGACCCAGCTGTGGTAACAGAGTCGGAGGCGGGGGAGACGTGGAGAAGGCCCGAAGTCGGCTTCTCCTGACAGAGGGGCCACCTCTGATGGCCCAGGAGGGTCAGCACCCCAGAAGCACAGGGCACGTTCAACCCCAGTGGCATAAGGCCAGTCTCTGCCTGGGTCTCCAGAGGCACACCCATTCCCCAAAGGGCAGATGTGTCCCTAAGATCACCCAACCACTGGCCCACAGACAGAAGTGCCAGCCAGGTCTCAGGGACAAGCAGCGAGGTCCAGGGAGGCCTCCAGTTCCAAGGAGGTGAGGCTGCTTCATGGCGACCCAGAGGGAAGCCCAGACACACACAGCACCCTCAGGGTGGGATCCGTGCTTGGACAGAGGCTGCAGTGTCATCCACTCCTGCTAGCAGGAACCAGCAGTGGACACCCGGAAGGACACTCCACCTGCAGGGCAGCCGCTGATGACATGCATCTGTGGGGCGCATCAAGCAGAAAATGAAATAAGCCAGGGTCCCCCCAGAAGCAGAGGATGTGGAGACAGAATGAAGTGCAAGAAAAGGATGAAGAGATGATGGTTTCTGAGGCTCCACGAGACCTGGGAATCCAGGGGTGTCACCACTGCTCCTGGCTTTGCTCTGGTAATGCTTCTCCTCGTTGTGGAGATTCCAGTCCAGCACACAGGCATCCCCCGTAGCTGAAGGGACACATTCCAGGACCCCCAGTGGATGCCTGTAACGGCAGCTAGTACCAAACCCTATGTACACCATGGTTTTTCCTATACATACATACATATCCATGATAAAGTTTAACGTTAGGTACAGTAAGAGATAAACAATAACTGATAATAGAACAATTAGGACTATATACGGCAAAATAAGTCATATGAATGTGCTCACAGTCATGCTCTCTCTCGCTCCCTCAAAGTATCTCACCTAGTTTCTGACTGCAATGACATAAGGTACCTGAAACCATGGATGAGGAGAACTACCGTACTTGTATACAAATGATTTCATTTTATTTCATTTTTAAGAACATATTTAGGTACCTGTTAATACTCTGTATAAAGAAACTTTTGGCTCAGTTACGTGACTTCTAATTTCATTTTATTGTATATGTAGTCAAACACACAATGAATTTTAAAATTGCTTCCCCAAAGCACACTTTTAATCAAAACCTGGAATCAACTGCAGTCCTGTTAAAAATGCGACTTTCTAGAAGCCCCTGAAGGTCTGATTAAACAAGTTCCTTGGAAATAACTGTTCTATGTCACCAAGAAAACAGAAAACAGAAAAATCCCAGCACTTTGAGAGGCCTGAGGCCAGGAAAGACCAGTCTAGACAACAGAGTAAAACCTCCATCTCCGGCCGGGCGCGGTGGCTCACGCCTGTAATCCCAGCACTTTGGGAGGCCGAGGCGGGCGGATCACAAGGTCAGGAGATCAAGACCATGGTGAAACCCCATCTCTACTAAAATACAAAAAATTAGCCGGGCGCGGTGGCAGGTGCCTGTAGTCCCAGCTACTTGGGAGGCTGAGGCAGGAGAATGGCAGGAACCCGGGAGGCGGAGCTTGCAGTGAGCCGAGATCGCGCCACTGCACTCCAGCCAGGGGGACAGAGCAAGACTCCGTCTCAAAAAAAAAAAAAAAAAAAAAAAAAAAAAAAAAAACCTCCATCTCCACAAAAAAATTAAAAGCTTAACCAGGCTTGTGCCTATAGTCCCATCTACTTGGGAGGCTGAGGCAGGATGACTGCTTGAGCCTAGGAGGTTGAGGCAGGGAACTGTGAGTGGGCCTCTGCACTCTAGCCTGGGTGACAGAGGGAGACCCTGTCTCAAAAATAAGTAAATTAACACAAAAAACAGATAATTTAAAAAATTAACAATTTTTTTAGTTCTTAAATAGATTAGCAAAACTAATAACCAGTAGGTAGAATGATCAAGAATAAAAGACACAAATTATCACTATCAGGAATCAAAGAGGGGTTATCACTATAGACATTAAAAGAACAATATGAGAATATGTGAACATTGTATCAACAACTTGATAATTTACATGAAGTAGACTGATCATTCCTTTAAATAATTTTTAAGTTTATGTTTTCCTCAGAAAATAAGTTTAAAAATATTTATTCCTTAAAAAATAAAACTTGGCACATAATGAAAAGAAAACTTTCATCTATTAAATTTGATTCGTATCAAAAACCTTCCCACAAAAAAAGGCACAGATGGTTTCATTGGTAAATTCAATTAAACACCTAAAGAAGAAACAGCATCAATCACAGATGGCTCTTTCCAAACACAGAGGCGGGATGACACTTTCCAAGTGGTTAGTGTTTTCCAAATAGTTAGTGGTTAATCTCTGAAGCCAATATAACCCCAACACCAAAACCGGCAAAGGCATCACAGAGGCAAGGCAAAGAAACATTACAGGTCAATAGCTCTCACTGATGTGTACACAAAGCAAGGGCAGAAATATTGGTGTTTTTGTTTTGTTTTGTTTGGAGACACGGTCTTGCTCTATCGCCCAGGCTGGAGTGTCGTGGCACAGTCACAGTTCGCTGCAGCCTCCACCTCCTGTGCCCAAGCAATCCTCCCACCTCAGCCTCCAGAGTAGCTGAGACTACAGGCGCACGCCACTGCAACCAGCTAATTTTTGTAATTTTTTTGTAGAAATAGGGTTTTACCACGTTGCCCAGGCTAGTCTTGAACTCCTGGGCTCAAGTTGTCCGCCCACCTTGGCCTCCCAAAGTGCTGGGATTACAGCCATAAAGCACTCTGCCTGGCCCAAAAGACATTTTTTAAAGGAATGTAATGTGACCAAGTAGGGGTTAGCCCAGAAATGCTAGTTTCGTTTAACTAAACATGGATGTAATTTACCAAGTTAGCCAAACAAAGGAAAAAGTATGGGGTCATTTCAGCACATACAGAAAAACCAACCGAGCACATTCGACATTCCTCGATGGCAAAGACGCTCAGCAGAGTACGAAATACAAGGAAACTTCCTCCCTTTGATAAAGGACATTTTTTTAAAAAAGGAACAACGACAAAAATACTCCAGATACTCACATCCTTACTGGTGAACCCCTAAAGGAAGAGCACAGCAGAAAGGCCCAGCTCCCCATGCCAACTCACCCGACACCAAAGGTCCTGACCAGCCCAGCGAGGCAGGAAAAGAAAGGAACGGCCTCAAGCCTGGAGAAAAAGGTGCTCACGTGACTCTGTCTGCAAATGCCGACTGTTCACAACTGTCACCCACGGCTCAGAAGCTACAGTTCAGAGGGGCCACAGGACACAAGATTAGTACATAACCACGCATCTGCATCTCCACTCACTAATAGTAAACAACTGGAAAATGACATGTTTAAAAATACCATTTATAGTAACATTAAAAACACAAACTATGTAAGAATTTATTTACAAAAGACACAAAACCACTACACTGAAAATCACAAAATGCTGCTGAGAGAAATTAGAGACAACCTCAGTAAATGAGGTGATAACCATCTTCATAAATCAGAAGACTCAGCATTGTGAAGACATCACTTCCCCCCCATACTGATCTACAGATTCCATGCAATACCAGCCAGGAGCTCAGCAGGTGCTTTGCAGAAATTGACAAGATGCTCTAACATACATGTGGGAATGCAACAGGCCTGGAATATCCAAAGCAGCCTCTACAAGAACCAAGTTAGGGATGTACGCTGACTCTAAGACTTACTCTAATGCCACCACAACTGAGGCAGGTGGCCCTGGAATAAAATTCAATGGACCAGTGGAGCAGAATAGTGAATCCAAAAATAAAGCACACTTATACTTTGATTTTCAACAAAAATACCAAAGCAATCCAGTGGAGAAAAACAAATTATCATGCCCGTAAACCTAGCATTCTGGGAGTTCAGTGCAGGCGGACTGCTTGAGCCCAAGAGTTTGAGACCAGCCTGGGCAAGATAGTGAGACCCCATCTCTACAAAAAATATTTTTAAAAGTAGCTGGGCATGGTGGCGCATGCCTGTAGTCCCAGCTACTCAGGAGCCTAAGGCGGGAGGATTGCTTAAGCCCAGGAGGTCAAGGGTGCAATGAGCCATGTTGCCACTGTACTTCAGCCTGGGTGACAGAGCAAGACACTGTCTCTTTAAAAAAAGAAAAAAAAAAGTTATCAACAAACAGTGGTGAAACAGCTGGATTCCACATGAAAAAATAATAATAAACTTCAACCACTATCTCACATCATACACAAAAATTAACTTGTGGTAAGTCAAAAATCCAAATGTAGACAGTAAAAGCATATAGCTTCTAAAGAAGACAAAAGGGAAGAAGGTCTTCATGGCCTGGCAGTGAACACAGATCTCTTCCGCCTAAGAAAGTGAGAATCAGAGAAGAATCATAACTAAAAACTGCTGATCATGGAAACTGCCATTAAGAAAATGAACAGGCAAGACACAGACTGGAAGAAAGTATCACAAAACATACATCTGACAAAGGACTGTTAGCCAGAGTACATAAAGGTCTCCCACAACTCCCTGATGAAAACAACTCAAAAAAAAATATTGGCAAAAGATATGAACAGACTCTTCGCAAAAGAAATACATGAATGGTCAATAAGCAGCTGAAAAGATGCTCACCTCCTTAATCCGCAAAAAGATGCAAATAAAACCTACAGTGAGGTCCCACCAAAGGAGTTAAAACTGAAAAAACAAGAACACCAAATGGGGGAAGGATGAGGAGCAGTCAAGGCCTCCACACACGGTCAGAGGAACAGACACAGCAGAACCGCCCTGGAAAAGTTCCAGAGCCTCTGACAGAACTAAGTGCACATCTACCCCAGGACAACAGGGATAGTCCACTCCTAGGTAGAATTGCCTCAGAAAATAAACATAGATGGTCACAAAAAATGTGAACAGCTACACGCGCTATGGCACAGTCACACACTCCTACAAAGGACTACTATCCAGCCATGAAAAGGAACCAACCTCTGGTTCAGACAAGAATATGGACCCATCTCAAAAACGTCTGGCCAGAGACTGAAGCCGTGCAGAGAGAGGGCATCTGTGAGTGTGGCGTCCTCCGACAGGAGAAGCTACGTGAGGGAAAACCCACAACAGCCACCTTCCAGGGAGGGCCAGGGAAGGGCACGGGGGAGGGTACTGGGTGATGGTCAAGCTTCCTGTTTATGTTTTGATAACAATTTTGGTTAAACAGATATGTCAAAACTCACCAAATGTGTACTTACAATTTGTACATTTTGCTGTGCATAATTTTTATGTCAAAAGAAAAACATTAAATACTGAGCTCTAGCTAGTGATATTCACACAGAAGCATTTGGGTGAAGTATGCTGATGTCAGCGATTTACCTTGAAATGCATCAAAATCAAGAATGACTGATGGACAAACAGAGGAAAATGTGCTAAAACAAATACAGTAAAACATTAATGATAGAATCTAAGTGGCAGATAAACAAGTGTTAGCTATAAAATTCTTTCAGCCTTGTAAGTCGAAATTTTTATAAAACAATCTCACATAAGTCTTTAAGAATCAAAAATAAAAGGGCTGAAGTTGATGATCTCTAGGGCTCTTCCTGTGACTTTTTCCCCTAAGCATGGCCAATTCCAGGACAGTATGAGTCTGTTCTCACACGGCTAGGAAGACATACCTGAGACTGGGTAATTCATGGAGAATAGAGGTGGAATTGACGCACAGTTCCACAGTCTTTACAGGAAGCATGGCTGGGAGGCCTCGGGAAACTTACAATCATGGCGGAAGGCGAAGAGGAAGCAAGCACGCCTCAGCATGGTGCAGCAGGGGATAGAGTGCAAAAGGGGAAGTGCCACACACTTTTAAACAACCAGATCTCACAAGAACTCACTATCACGAGAACAGTAAGGGAGAAATCGGCCCCCAGGATCCAATCACCTCCCACCAGGTTCCTCCCCCAACACTGGGGTTACAATTCGACATGAGATTTGGGTGGGGACACGGAGCCAAACCATATCAGGGACCCAGCAGGCTTTCTTTTCCTTCTTTAACACAACCCACTGCAAGTTGCCAAAGAATTCTACTCTCAAACCACTGAGATGCAGCCCCTGGAATCTTCTGGGCAGATTATTCAATGAAAACTCAGCCCTGGGAGCTGCAGCAAAGCCCCTGTCAGCAGTGGGAGAAAGGTGGGCCACAACCCGGGGGCAGACTCCACTCCAGTATCGGGAGTGCACCAGCCTGGGCAAGATGGCAAGACTCCATCTCCATGAAAAAAAAAAAAAAAATTTAAAAACAGGCCAGGCATGGTGGCCGAGCTTCAGGTTTGCAAAAGGGGAGCACCAAGAACCAGACGCCATGGAGAGGCAGGTGGATGACGAAGCAGGGGTCAGAAGAAAATAGGGCCCTGTGAACTAAACACCTGCTGAATCTTCCGGGCTTCTCCTCTCCTTCACCCCATCAATCGCTATGGGAGGCTGGCCCTGGGCAGCACGGGAGTATCATCTTCCAGCCTCACTGAGTACCCCCTACAGCAAAGGGACAGGGCAGGACGGCTGGGGAAGTGGGCCCCACCACTGCAGGGCAAGGCTGGAGCCAGCCCCAGAAGCACCTCTGGACACAGACAGAGCTCCCTGGAGAATGGAGCTCACCCTTCTAGTGTCCCTGGCCCATAGCAAGCACCAGCCCAGTTCATCCTCACACAGGCCATCGGGATGCCCAGAGCCCACTCCTTGGCTCCAGCCCCCTCTCTGCCTCTTGCCTGCCCTGCACAATCCCACACCCGCACTGCTCCTACCAGAGCCACCGGTGCAGCTGCTTCCACCACAGTGCTGGGGCGGGGGACTCAAAAGGAGGAAAACAGCATTCACGCCCTCACTTCCCAGCAAGTAAGCCTCACTCAGGGGCATGACAGCCACCCACAGCTACGGCCCCAGACACCAGGAGCCCCACTCGCCACCCCACCCCACAGTCCCCTCCATCACCGGCCCACAGGCTCCACCTCCACCCTCCCCCACACTCTCCTCTCCCCACCTCCGCAACTGACGCGGCTCTGCATCCCTGCCACTCAGAAGCCCAGCTCATTTCACAGCTGCCTGGCACGCACCAGCCTTGAGCCGCATGAACGGGCATCAGGCTCCTTCCTACACCACCGCAACCAGCCCAACCATACAGGTGTGGAAACCGAGGCACAAGAGGATGAGCAGCTTCCCTAGGGTGGATAAGAGGCAGCTCCAGCACACTTAAACCCAGAGCCTGCTAGGCACGAGCTCTACCCTGCACCACAGAAGGCAGGTGGGCTGAGCACCCCTGCAGTGCCTACCACCCTCCCCAAGGCTATGGTCGCAGCCCCTCTGCTGGCACCCACTCCAGCCACCATGCCATTCCCTGGGGCTCCCTCAGCCTGACCTGCCCCACCGCTGAGAGTCTCCTCTCCTCTCCTGGAGCCTGGACCCAGCCCCTGCACACTCTCCTGGTGTCCTGGAGCCTGGACCCAGCCCCCACATACTCTTCTGGGTGTCCTGAAGCCCAGACCCAGCCCCCACACACTCCCCTCCCCTGGAGCCCAGACCAGCCCCCACACACTCTCCTGGGTGACACGCCCCGCACACTCTCCTAACAGAGCTGCTCCAGCCCCCGCACACTCTCCTGGGTGACACACCCCGCACACTCTCCTAACAGAGCTGCTCCAGCCCCCGCACACTCTCCTGGGTGACACACCCCGCACACTCTCCTAACAGAGCTGCTCCAGCCCCCGCACACTCTCCTGGGTGACACGCCCCGCACACTCTCCTAACAGAGCTGCTCCAGCGCAAGGTCTTGCTCACCTTCACCTGCTGGGGACTGGCACAGGGGTGGCATGCAGAGTGGGCACTGAATGCCGCCCGAGGTGCTCCACATGCACCCAGCGGAGAGAACCAGGGTCTCTGATAAGGCTCTGGTTTGTGCTACAAGGACCACCATAGACAGAACACCACACAGCCACAAGGGTGGAGGCGGAGCAGCTGGACCCTTGAACCTTTAATGCCCAGGTTTATACGGCACTGAACTAAAACCAGACACAAAAAAGGAGATGGCTCATTTTTATTGTCATATCGAAGTTCTGCAACTCTTTCTGTAGAGAGCATAATAACCTCCCAATGGTGAAATAACTTCCCCTCACATGTTAATTTTAGAATTCTGGTTTACTGCATTCAATGCAAGTTCAATATTGAGCTTAATCTCAAAACAAATTTTGAGTGAGGCCAAATTGCTGACATTTAGCAAACACGCCCACTACTAAAATAACCCAAGAAATACCAGTGTCAGGGCTGTTCAGCTACCAGCTTCATGGAGCACCCCCAAATGGCACAGCTGAACCCCTTGAGGACAGGAAGCCCACACTCCCCTCTCAAACCAGGAGTCTGATGGCTGCCGAGTAACCAACGAGGCTGGAAACGAGAGCACTGCCCATGGGCGACAGGCTGCTGTCCAGCGACCAGGAGAGGCCACTAGGATGCCACGAACCACCACTGCCCACAACACCCGATGCCTCCCTGAGACAGACATGCTGGCTGTACTTTCTCACCTCATCCATCTCCTCAGGGGCCCTCCTGTCCTTCCTTTGTGTCTCAATGTCACCTCCAAGGGTCTCAGTGTCACCTCCAAGGGTCTCAGTGTCACCTCCAAGGGTCTCAGTATCACCTCCAAGAGCTGCCACTTTCCACCTGACCCCGTTGGGGGGCTCAGGCCCCTCCCTGAGGGCCACTAAAACGTGGGCCTCAAGACAGCAGGGGCCCACTGTTTCCATGGCCCTGTCCCATTCCCTGGCCCGGGGCCAGCCATGCGCAGCCCGAGATAAACATGTGAACAAAACTCATAGACACAGGAACGCCGCCTGAGAGATGCCAGGTAAACCCCCATTCCCACATCTCCCATGCCAAGTATCCCACCACCTTTTGACCCCACATCTCCTGTGTAAACTTAACTCAGATACCAACTAGGATATGCAGGCCGGCTTGGAGGATGATCAGAGTCCCGTCCTGAAATGCTTAGGAGCAGACAGGACAACAGAACGCGATTCACCAGGGCGGGGCCGATCCGCACGCACTTGGGGTGCCACGGCCCAGTCTTTGCCTGCCAGCTTCTCTCCAGGTGCAGCGGCCCTGCCTGGGGGTCCCTCTGCCCCCTCCACTCCTGGCCTTTCATTCTGCTAAGCCTCAGTCAAAACCCCTTCCCCACAGCCCTGCCACCTTCCAGAGGCCCCTCAGAGTTTTCTGGAGCCCAGCACAAGCCCTCTCTCCATGGGTCAGAGGCACCACAAGTGCATTCAAACCGTGGCACTCAGCCCACCACTGGGCTCATGGCAATTCAGCAAGTCTGACCAGCATTTTGGGAACAGGGCAGACAATGGCAGAGCATGTCCTGGTGGCTGTCATCAGTCATCACTCAAAAACCCGGGTTCTGGGGTGCGAGTCTGGGTGGGACCCTCGGCTCCCCATCCCAGCTGCGGACTCTCCAAGGGTCTGTGGTTGGTCAGCAAAGGCAAGACACTGGGTGCATCACAGATCTGCTTAATTCAGAAGGTAAAATGAGGTGACAACCGTTTATTTAAGAAGGTAAATATTTAATGCTTAAAAGTAACGTATGCAAGTTTGTGTTCCAAGATCATTTAGAACACTCTCATTTGCATCCTGTTAGCTGGTTGGGAGAAAAAGTAATGAATGATATCATGTGCAGGTTAGGCCCCAGAGAGGGTGGATGCAGCAGGGGATGCAGACTGGGGACAGGCCTCAGGGAGCCTGTCTAGATTCTCTAGATTCTAGATCTAAATCTAAATCTAGCCCAAGGCTAGATTCTCTCTCTCTTTCCACCCAGGGCCAAGGCCGTGTCAAGAACCCACTAGAACCTGCAGCCCCACACCTAAAAGGAAAACCCGCTCGGGGTGCCGCCCAACACCTGTCCAAGGCCGCATTCTGAACCTCTCCATACTCTCCCCACTGCAGACAGGAGCTGTGCTGTGAGCCTCAGGAAGCAGACAGAGAAGTGCTGTCCTGGGGGCAGGAGGGGGACACCAGCACCTCCAACCTCTGGCAAGAGAGCTGGAGAGAGGCACAGCCACAGCCCTGGACCATGGCTCCCTCACCTGGCCTCAACCTGGAGCCTGACCTGCACAGCGAGGGCCCAGGGCTGGGCTGTGGTCTCAGAGGCTCAGCACACACACCAGCAGGGAAGGGCAGAGTCCGGTCACCAAGGAGCCACAGCAGCCCAGCGGATGGCTGCAGGTCAGGTGGCATCTGTGGTGGAGGGATGTGGGCAGGGGGCAGTGGGTGAAATCATTTCCCCAGAAAGTACTCGTGGTTCAGGAGGAGAGGGGAGCCACCGGCTCCACAGTCCACAACAGCCGTGATGTTAGTGGTGTCAAGCAGATCCTTCCGCAGGGAGTGTGAGAAGCAAACAATTAAAAAGAAAGAAAACAGCCACAGGACAGGCGCTGTCACTAGGGGACCACACACTCCCCACTGCCAGGGCCCTGCGCCGCACACACCACGCGGGAGCCCACGGCCAGAGGGACACAGGGAACTGGGGAAAGGCTGTCCTGAGGGCCAGGTGCTGAGGCGTCAGGAGCTCCTCGTCTAAGTTGGTGCAGGATTCCTCCTCGCCAAGATAAACACTGCTTATGGGTTTCAAATAAACGCACTTCCACAGAGAAGCCGAGAAATAAATGGCTCCACTGCCTGTGGTTTGGTTAGGGAAGTAGGATAGTGCTCATTGCTTTCCCCTTTTTACCAGTTTCCAAATGATTGTGAATGTGGTTAGATCGGTTTGGTTACTAATTTTATGTTTAGCCAGACTGACAGTGACGTGCGGGCCCCGGTGGTGCCTGGTGCCTCAGCCTGTACTCCCCTCTCATCCTGACCCCATGAGCTGCAGGGGGCTGGGAGAAGGCTAGCCACGCGTCAGCTCTGCACAAGCCTTTCTGGGAGCTACGCGTCAGGCAAGAGGACTAACCCCTCCCTCAGGCAGAAACCAGGTGTCATCCAAATGCCAAAAGCAGGCAGGCACCAGGCTGCCACCCTTCAGCACACAGGTCAGAGCTGGCCACATGTCCGGGCCGGTGTTTGGTGCAAACACCAGCCTGCAGAGGAAGAATGCAGCTTTCAACACAGAGTCCCAGTGTCTGGACAGGGAGCCTGAGGGCTGGGTCACCTGTCACCTGTCACCCTGTGGACCTGGCATCATGTGTTTTCCACGGACACCCCAAATCCGGAGCTCCCGGGAGGACTCCGCAGACCATATGCTGAGGTGTGCTTTGCGTTTCTATCCTCAGCTGGGCTGCAGGCTTCCAGGCTAGACGCCTCCTCACCACCAGAAGTCCCTGCCTCCCAGCTGCCTCATGCCCCAAGGCCCAGCAACAAGGATAAGCCCTTCCCCAGAGCTCCTGGAAGGACCTCATAGAAACCGCATTCCAGGCCTTTTAAAACACCCTTCAGCTACTCAGGAGGCTGAGGCAGGAGAATGGCTTGAACCCAGGAGGCGGAGGTTGCAGTGAGCTGAGATCGCGCCACTGCACTCCAGCCTGGGCAACAGAGTGAGACTCCATCTCAAAAAACAAAAACAAAAACAAAAACATACTGAGACCCCATCTCTACAAAAATAAAATAAAATAAAGAGAAAAACACTCTCCCTAAGACCTTTGTTCATCCCTCCCTGTGTGAGGCCCGGGAGGCATCAGTAAACAGAAATAAGGCCGGCCCTCACACAGCACACACACGCCAACATCTCAACAAAACCTTACGCAGCCCGCACACGCCAACATCTCAACAAAACCTCACGCAGCACGCACACGCCAACATCTCAACAAAATGTCACAAGCACGCACACGCCAACATCTCAACAAAATGTCACAAGCACGCACACGCCAACATCTCAACAAAACCTCACGCAGCACACACACCCCAATATCTCAACAAAACCTCACGCAGCACGCACACACCAACATCTCAACAAAACCTCAGTATCTGCAAAAAGTAGCTGTGCATGAAATAAACTGAGCTGATGTTTCTTTAAACAAGTACTTTCGCTGGGATTCCAGAGACCCAGGTCTTGCATTTCACTGATCAGCAGAGCAAGGGAAACACTGCAAGGCACCCTGCAGACAGATGCCCAGCAGAGGCAGGGCCAGAAGCAACACCAGGTGAAGTGGCACAGGCTTTCCCTCAGCAACGGTGTCCTCTGAATCCTGTCCTGTTGCAAACGCTACTGAGTAAACCCAGAAGGAGCACACAAGCCCATTATCAGGACTACGGCATGAGAACCAGCAACACCACAAACACTTCCCAAGGGCCAGACACTTGAAAAAGAGCGAACGGCACAGCCCCACCAAGAGCCCTGGGTCCCGCTGCTTCACAATGAAAGCAGCCTCAGCCTCCTTCTCCCCCATGAGGGCACCAGCACAGCCCTGCGTGAGGCCCCACCCCCAGAAACCATGACTCCACCCAGGGGAGCTGCTCAGCTCAGGCACCTCCCTGCAAAACAGCAGCTCAGGGAAGGCATCTGGTCCAGAAGGTGAGGGGCCCCACACCAGGGGCATCTTGCCAGCTGAGAAACTCCAACTTTCTTCTGAAGGCCCCACCATGGGCCACGGGTGTTTTCCTCTGAGAATCACAACGGTCCCTCCGGCCAGCCTCCCAGCACACCTGGGCCAATACCCTGTGGGTTTCCGGCCAGGCTCTTGGATGAGTCACCTTTTCCTAGACTATCTGTGGTGCCAGACACGAGCTGTCAAATCCCCGGTGTGTGCGTCCCAAGAGGGCTCTGCAGGCTCGTCCTGTGCTGCTGCTCAGCAGGCCTGAGGTCTCTTCTAGTCAGGAGGCACCACAGGCAACAGTGAGATGGGGGCACAGCAGTGGGAGGCCAAGGTGGCGGTCAGGGTGCAGCCCACTCTGCCTCCAGCCTAGTCAGTCGTTAACAAGCTCAGATGCCAGAGCCAGCCCTAGCTCAGTTCATGCCCTGCCCCTCCACCTGCTACCTCAGGGCCTCACACTGGCTGCTCACTCGCTGGCCCCTGTGTTTCCATCTGTGCAACGGAGCAACACAGCACAGGCATCAGGGCTGTGGGGATGACAGGTCTGCCTGCAGACAGTCCGGGTCCTTACAGCACAAACGTCAGGGCTGACATACCTAGAGACACACCACACCCTTACAGCACTATCTGGCACATAAAGGACATAAATATCAGCTGCACTTTTTAAAAATTTAGCTAAGCTCCTTAACAGCTCTGTGTAGGCCGAAGTTGGTGGTTTTGATTATCAGTGGTCCTGAGTGAACCACACACAGTGGCAGGGCCCTCAGGTGGGTGGCAGGAGCTGGGCCTCTGCGTTCACCCAAAGGGAACTGAAAGAAGCCCTTCCCTGCAGCTGGGGAGGACAAGGCCCAGGCAGGCCCATGTGGCAGAGCCCAGCGTGCCAGCAGAGAGGGCGGGCAGGGGCAGGTCCCAGCAGTGTGATGAGGGATGGGTGTGTCTTTGCGCCAATGGCCCTTCTCTGCTCAGCAGGAGCCTCTGGCCTCTGCTTTGCTATGCGATCTCTCCTTTTCTCCCTCTTGCCGTTCACCTCATTCAGCAAAAGGCACCTGCCTCATGCTGCATTCCCAGGTACCTGCTGTCAGGGCCAGGGAAGGTGCCCAAAGGGCCCAGGACTGAGCCCACAGTGAGGAGGGCCCAGCAGGTAGGCATGCACTGTGCCCAGCTGGACCTGGCCAGGCAGCAGGAGGGGTTTGGAGAATGTTCCAACCCCCCGAACCCACTGGAGTAGGCTGCGGTGGGGGAGGGAGTGCCTCGTTTTCATCCCTCAGCCCCTGCCCACCAGGAGAGCCAGGCAGGCTGCTGCCGTGTGAAGCGCCACTGTGCCGATGAGAGGCGACCTGAGAGCAGCAGCAGCTGGAAGGACGGCCCTCTGTCCACGTCGCAGCACGAAGCTCACTGGCACAGGACACCCACCTCCTGCTGTCCCAGCAGCCCAGAAAACACCCAGCACCAGCCAGTCACCCAGAAATGTCACCACCGTATGGGTGTCCCCAGCCTACACAGTTACCTACCACTTCCAAATGGCTCACTTAGTCCCTTGGTTTTATTGTCGGTGCACTGAAATTCTTAAAAAAAAAAAAAAGAAAAAGAAAAAACAAAAACAAAAACCAAGTGTTTTGGAACTTAGAAACACAAGAGTTGAAAATGAAATACTCAAAGCAAACACCCACAATGAAGATTCAGTGGCCAAGCTGCCCAGTTCTCCCGTGAGTCTGCCTGTGGTCAACACCAGCAGCAGCACCAGGCCAGCAGGGGTCTGAGGACCCAGTGACCACTAGAGAAGCCTTCCCACCCTCTTCTCCCCTCCCTAGACAGGATTGCAAAGGGACTCCGCATACCTAATCAGAAGGAAAACCCTCCAGCTCCACCCAAACTCCCACTTCCCAGGGCCAGAGATGAAATTGATGTATACAAAGGTGCCCACAGGGCATCCACAGAAGGGCTACAGTTAACAGTGAGCCCAGCTGGCCATCTGGTCCTATGAGAGCTCACAGCTCAAAGCAAAAGTGCAGTCACCAACAAGAAAACATCAGCAGAGCGCAGGGCTCACACCTGTAATCCCAGCACTCTGGGAGGCTGAGGTGAACACCTGAGGTCAGGAGTTTGAGACCAGTCTGGCCAATATGGCAAAACCTTGCCTCTATTAAAAATTCAATTAAAAACAGTGGGGGCCCAGCGCGGTGGCTCACGTCTACTGTAATCCCAGCACTTTGGAAGGCTGAGGGGAGTGGATCACCTGAGGTCAGGAGTTCGAGACCAGCCTGGCCAATATGGCGAAACCCCTTCTCTCCTAAAAATTCTATTAAAAAAAACAGTCAGGGCCTAGCGCGGTGGCTCACGCCTGTAACTGAGGCAGAGAATCGCTTGCACTCAGGAGATCGAGACCAGCCTGGGCCACATACTGAGACTCCATCTCTACAAAAAATAAACAAAACTGGGCAGTCATGGTGGCACATTCCTGTAAACCCAGCTACTCCAGGCTGAGCTGGGAGGATCCCTTGAGCTGGAAGGAAGTGGAGGCTGCAGTGAGTACTGATTGCACCACTGCACTCCAGCCTGGGTAACAGGGCGAGACCCTGTCTCAAAATAACCAAAAACAAACAAACAAACAAACACACAAACAAAAAAACAAGCAAAATGCAGAAACATTTACAAGACCATGTCAGCTTCATATTAATAGAAGAAATCATGTGAGATAAAATTTTTATTATTTTTAATCAAAAAGAATAGACAATCCAAAAGAAAAACACATAGAAAGTATAAAAATTTAACACTCTCTACTGTATGGTTAGAATTAATCAGATGTTCAATGTTTAAAATAATATCAAAAAAAGAATACCAATAAGACCAACATGAAGAAACCCTGTCTCTACTAAAAATACAAAAATTAGCCAGGCGTGGTGGCACATGCCTGTAATTCCAGCTACTCAAGAGGCTAAGGCAGGAGAATCGCTTGAATCCGAGAGGCAGCGGTTGTGGTGAGCTGAGATCACGCCATTGCACTCCAGCCTGGGTGACAGAGCAAGACTCCATCTCAAAAAAAAAAAAAAAAAAAAAAAAAAAA
>NC_037677.1:129034386-129109185 GCF_003255815.1 Theropithecus gelada | reverse complement strand
TTTTTTTTTTTTTTTTTTTGAGACGGAGTCTGGCTCTGTCGCCCGGGCTGGAGTGCGGTGGCCGGATCTCAGCTCACTGCAAACTCCGCCTCCTGGGTTCATGCCATTCTCCTGCCTCAGCCTCCCGAGTAGCTGGGACTACAGGCGCCCGCCACCTCGCCCGGCTAGTTTTTTGTATTTTTTAGTAGAGACAGGGTTTCACCGTGTTAGCCAGGATGGTCTCGATCTCCTGACCTCATGATCCGCCCGTCTTGGCCTCCCAAAGTGCTGGGATTACAGGCTTGAGCCACCGCGCCCGGCCAAAATTTCTGTATTTCTTCACCAAGCTTCAATTGTCTCATAAAAATTCTCTTTTGTTTGTTTTTGTTTTGTTTTGTTTTGTTTGAGATGGAGTTTCACTCTTGTCACCCAGGCTGGAATGCAATGGTGCAATCTCAGCTCACTGCAACCTCCACCTCCGAGGTTCAAGCGATTCTCCTGCCTCAGCCTCCCAAATGGCTGATATTACAGGTGCCCAACACCACAGCTGGCTAATTTTTTTTTTTTTTTTTTTTTGTATTTTTATTAGAGACGAGGTTTTACCACATTGGTCAGGCTGGTCTCAAGCTCCTGACCTCAGGTGATCCACCCACCTCGGCCTCCCAATTACCAGCCTCCCAGTAATCCCAGTAGCTGGGAATATAGGCATGAACCACTGCGCCCAGCCCGCAAAAATTCTTAATTTACAAATGGAAAACTTGAGGCTTTAGTTGAAGGCAGCTTAATAATTCTGTTGATCTCATGGAGGCATTAAGGACAACTTTTGAAATATTAAAACAAACTTTGCTGTTGATATACATGGAAATGGCTTCCAGAGAAATACACAGGAACCCTTAGCTGGGTCCTCCACAGGTGGTACCAGGTGAACACCAGGAAGAATGTCTGGTGTTTCAGCCAATTTTTTTTTTTTTTTTTTTTTTTTTTTTTTTTTTTTTTTTTTTGAGACGGAGTATTGCTCTGTCACCAGGCTAGAGTCCAGTGGCGTGATCTCGGCTCACTGCAACCTCCACCTCCCAGGTTCTAGCAATTCTCCCGACTCAGCCTCCTGAGTAGCTGGGACTACAGACGCGCACCACCACGCCCAGCTATTTTTTGTGTGTTTAGTAGAGACGGGGTTTCACTATATTAGCCAGGATGGTCTTGATCTCTGGACGTCGTGATCCGCCGGCCGCGGCCTCCCAAAGTGCTGGGATTACAGGTGTGAGCCACTGCACCTGGCCTCAGCCAATTTTTTTTTTTTTTTTTTTTTGCCAGATGTGGTAATTAAGCACTAAGTTATATGATCATTCAAAAAGGAGAGCATATAATTCAGTATAATTCTCATTAAATCTTTTCTGAATAAGCTTCGTTTGTAGAGAACATTAAATATGTTTTAAATAACCAGATATTGGAATAAAAAGCTGGAATCAGTTGGACTTCAGGCCACAGGTGCAAAAGCAGCTTTGGAAATCACACCGAGCCCCGCATCTTCACCACAGACATGTTTACGTGGAGCGGAAAAGGGAAGTGGGTGGAAAAACTGGGAAAACCCAAATAAAGCCTGTAGTTTGGTCAACAGTAGTGTCCCGTGTTACCATCCTGGCTCTGACACATGAAGCATGGTTATTTACGATGTTCCTATCAGGGGAAACACAGGAACCAAACCTAAAATTATTCACCAATACAAAGGTATTTAAAAGTTGCCCAAGGAGCTGTGCCCAGCAGCTCACACCTGTAATCCCAGCACTCTGGGAGGCCGAGAAGGGAGAAGTGCTTGAGCCCAGGAGTTCAATACCATCTTGGGCAACATAGTGAGACCCCATCTCAAAAAATTAATAAATAAAATAAAAGTTACCCAACAAAAAGAGTTACTTTGTTTTGGTTGTTTGGGTATTTTTGCGTGTTTCCTTCCTGCTTCTGCAGAATGTGGGATGAGAATCTGACAGTGGCATCGGAGAAGGGCAGTGTCACCTGCACGGGAGGGTAGCAGGATGGAGACGGGGAAGAACTGAGTCCTGGTGACATTACTGAGCTGCTTGCCCACCCGGGAGCCTCCTTCCTCCAGACATTCCAGGGCAAATGACACCAATGTCCATGAGGGGCTCTGTTACTGCAGCCCACAGGACGCAGGCTAATACCCTGTTAGTGCCTGCTGAGAGATCAGAGCTCAAGATGAGCAACAGTTACTATTTCTCCATAAACCACTAAGTCTTTCCACTCACAAACAAGGCACATTGTTTCAATTTACTCCTCTCCTCCCCCACACCCTCCCGACTGTAGTAACAGCCTTCCTACAAAGAATGTGTTTCTCCAATGTACGCCTACGTATTTCATTTTCTGTTTACTGTTTGGATATGCAGGAATGCTACTGACTTTTATGACATTTAATTACTAAATCATTTTCTTGTATATTACAGGTTTTCAACAGATTCTCGTGTTTTCCAGATGCACAATCATATTTGCAAGTAACGTCTCTCCATTCTAGTATTAAATACTTACATTATTTTTTCTTTTGTTAAATTGTTAATTGCACTAGCAGGAGCTTCTGAAACTATATTACACAACCGTGGTTACATGGGGTGTCTTGTCCCCGACACTAGACGAAATGTCTGATTCTGTGTTTTAAAATCATATTATGGAAACACACGTTTTAACTTTATTAGGAATAATCATTTTTCAATCAAAAGTAGGCCTTTAATATTAACAAATACATTTTCAGCATCTATAGAGATAACCTAACAAGGTTTCTTCTATTGATGAATTATTAACTTATGCAAACAGGGAATTACATTACTCAATCTTTCCGAACATGATCTTACCCTTACATTTCTACTACGAACACACTGGATCGAGCTGACTTGCTATTGAGTCCTGAGCCGAGACGGTTTCACTCACAAGCAGGAGCAAGACAACTGCACAGCTGTTTTCCCAGTGCCGCCGTCTATCCGGCCTCCGCATCCCTGCGCTTTCCTTCTGTCTGAGAAGCCGCCTGGCTGAAAGGGAACTGGGGCCGGATGTTCTCCAACAGTTTGGTAGAATCCACTCTGGGAATAACTACATACGGAGCTTTTTTGGGACAGCAACTTTGACAAGTCGATCAATGTTTTAATTTTTTTTTCTAATAACTGGTCAATTTAGTGTCTCTCTCTCTTCTGGAGTCAGTTTGATCATGCATATCTTGCATACATACCAATTTTTTCAAAAGTATTTGAACATCGTTGAGCAAATTAATGTCTTAAAACTCTTTTAAGTTTGACAGGTTTCCTTGGAGAACCAAGGACAACCACACATGTGGCCAGGTGTGAGTCACATCCAGAGAACACTCCTGAGGCCACAACACCTCCCTGAGACCCACCACAGGGCTCTCTTGTCTACGACTGCTCCAGGCTACAAAACTGAGCAAAGTGGTCTTCGCTCCTGCAAGACTCCCCTGAAGGTACCTCCACGCACAAGCCTCCAATTCAAAGAGACTCAAAACTAGGAGGAAATGGCGCGCGCACACACACACACTCACATACACACGTACACATACATGCACACACAGAGACCCTACACACACACACTCACATACACACATGCACACATACACGCACAGAGACCCTACACACACACATACTCACATATACACATGCACACATACACGCACACACAGAGACCCCCACATACACTCACACACATTCACATACACACACACAAACCCACACACAACGGCACACACACACACATTCACATACATGCATAGAGACCCACACACAACGGCGCACACACCACACACAAACTCAAGCACATATTCACATACACATGCACACACACAAACACACCCACAGACCCACATACACACACATGCACACATACACATATACATACATGCACACATACACACATGCACACAGTGACATACATGCACAAATGCCCATGCATACACAGATAAACACACATACATATATACACACACACAATGCACACATACATATATACACACACACAGGAAGGCTTTTGTCTTGCCTATTTTAGACATCTGGGCCAAATGTAATGCCTCAGCCTGGATCTGTTCACTGTCTAAACACACAAATCCAAAGCTATCTGGGAAGGTTATGTTCAGACAGGCCCATAAACTCCAAATACCTTACAAACCATGCACATCGGGAGTGCGCTGCCACACACTATGGGGTTAAAGGTGACTGGATGAACGTGCTTCAGAGAAGCCTTTGGCCTATTCCTTGAGTTGTATAGGGTCAGACTTAAAACTGGCCAGGTGTGGTGGTGCCTGCCTGCAATCCCAGCACTCAGGGAGACTGAGGCAGGAGGATCACTTGCGCCCAGAAGGTCAAGGCTGCAGTGAGCCGTGACCATGCCACGCACACCAGCCTGGACAACAGAGCTGAGACCTTGACTTGAAAACAAAACAAAACAAAACAAAGATTTTTAAAGAATTAAAATAAATCCTTAGATATGTACCATCTTGCCCTATAAAACACGCAGGGACATTCCAAACTCTCAATTCAGCACAAACGTGGTAGAGCAGTGCCGTGAACGTCTTGCTGGTGTTGGTTCTGCTGCCATGGGGAGCGGGGTGGTGGAGGCTCATACCAGGTGGCCCAAGTGGCCTCCCCAAGCACAGGCCAGAGCCCATGGGTGGAATTGTCACGGCCAGCACAGGCCCAGGTGGACAGCGGCATGCGGCAGAGACGTGCTGAAGGAATAAGGAACCCCAGGTGATACCGTCCTACCGACCAGAACTCCCAGACCTCATCCAACAGCCCATCCGCCACCAGGAGCTCCAGATAAGAGCTGGGCCCAGCAGACTCTGGCAGGGCCTGGGCACCCGAAAGTCACACTGCACACTCCCGTCTGCCCTGCACTCACTGCCATTTGGCAGTCTGTTTATTTTTAATCATAAATTTTCATCCAGTTAAAATACACTCTTGTTACATAAACTTCTACTCCAACAACACTGAACGGCTGGAAACGACACTCCATCGCCAGTGCTATTTTCACGGCCACCGACTCACAGTGAACTGAGCCCTGGGCCGGTGACTATGAGGAGGAGGAGGGGCCGCACAGCCCAGGGAGGCAGCCAGGGGCTCTGGGAGACACTGGCTACCCTGAAAAACTCACCTATTGAGCAGGTCAGGGCCTCCGAGCCCACCAGAGATGTGCTTGCAACACTTCAAGAAGCACAGTCCCTGAATCGGGGTGGAGGGAAAAGTCCAACTCCTCCACAAAATCTGTAAGAGATCCCCTGGGACCGTCGCCTCCCTCCCCAGGATCATGTGTCACCCCAGGGACCAATCATGGTCTCCCCACTGACGGCGGGGGCCGCGCTCACAACGCGCAGGCCACGTTTCCCCAAACAAGCCGAGACAACAACGGCGACGAGCAGGACAAAAAGTCGTGACATGAGAAGCCCAGGGGAGCGGCAGCAGCAGCTGATCCATCCAGAGGCAGCACTGCAGGGCAGCAGGCTCCTGAACCGGCAGCTGAAACCATCCTAACTGACAAGGGCATCCTCATGCCCATCCCCTGTGGCTAAAAGACGCAGAAATGGCTTGGTGAGTTTGCAGACTACAGCCTCAGCCGGGCCCCCCGGTTCAGGTATGAACCAGGACGACTTTGCTCCCGCTCTGCCCTGACTCTGCCGCCAGGGCTCGGGGCCCAGAGTAGACATGAGCCACCATGGAAGTGAATACGCCTCCCTGGCAACTGGCCCCCACTACAGGGGGCAAACCGCTAAAGCAGTGAGAAGGCATGTTACCAAATCCCCCAGGGGCTGTCTCACCAGCAAGCGCAAGGAAAACCAACAAAACCAATCCGTGTATCAGGGTGAACTTACGGTGTGCCTTCCTTTCCTTCCTTTCCTTTCTCTCTTTCCTTTAACTTTTCTGTAGGACGCCCACTCACACTTCGTTCTTCAATAGCAGTCCTGAGAAAGGAATCCTTTCGATTTTGAGGTTATTCAGTATAACAGGTAGTAATGACGATCTTCCCAAATGCACCTGCTACTTTCTGCTGCTTTTCCTACCCTGTGTACATTCTATGTTCACCTCGTAAGACATAAAGCAGTGTGGTTTCTGTGAACTCGTGCAGACGAAGGCACTGCTGCCCACTGTCCTTGACTTAATCACAGCTGGTGCTCACACTTGCAGGACCCATATCATCACAGAAAACGCTCCCGCAGCACCCGGCAGACACTGTGCTATCCACACCCCAGAGCAGAGCTCGGCCCCCAAGACCCCACTTCCCTAACAGATTGGCCAAGACCCTCAGCAAGGCCAGAGCCAGCCCCCAGGGACTGTGAGGATGTGCGAGGACTGGTACTCGGTAGGACCCTGTGGCCAACTCACAGCCGCCAGGTGTGGCTGCTCCGGGGCCCAGTTCCACAGCCTGGAATCAGAACAGAATGTCAGTCTCCCCCAGCCCCTCCCCATCTGGTCTCCTCCAGCACCTCGCAGTCCCTCTGCCTGGGCAGGGGCATGGCACCTCCTCACCTTCTGCCAGCTCTGGCTCATGAGGGTACCTCCTCCCCGCAGCCCTCCCCGCAACCCTCCCTGAAGCCCTCTGCAGAGCAGCTGGCATGGCCAGGGAGGAGCACATGGGGAAAGGGGCACCAGGGAGCAGACAGGACCTGAGACACCGGAGCAAGGGAAGGAGGGCACCACCGCCCCGAGCCTACAACTTCACAGAGCTCCATGCTCAAGGCTCTGTCCCTCTGGAGTGGCCTCTGCAGCTGCCGTCCATCCCCACAGGCCTGCAGAGTGAAGGGCTTGTCCTGGGCGTGGGATGGCTTTAAATCACCCCCGAGATGAGCCGTGGAAGCACGCTGCTCCTCACAGTGCCGTGGGCTCTGAGGGAAAGAAACGCCAGCAGGGCTTTCTCCACCTCAAGAAAACCAGCTCCAGTTCATTCCGGCCACACTCACATCATGTGTGCAACACGCACCACGTTTCACGTGCTGGGAGCCAGAGGCGGCAGCCCCATCCAGAACGCGGTCTCGGCCTGTCATGGAGAGGTGTGATGGGCGTGCAGGGAGCGGAGTCTGTGTCTCGCTGTGACCCCACAAGCTGCTGGGTGCACATTCCTCACAGGAACCCTACACGCCTCACGGGGGGAGCCACTCTAAGGCCCAGGTTCACCTACATGTCCTCCCACCTCCCAACACTGCCAGGTCTGTGCCCACTTCCAGAAGGGCCACAGACAGGCAGCAGACAGGCCAGAGGTGGCGAGCAGGCCACGTAGAAGGTGCCTCCCAGGTTCCCTGGGCGCCAGGCCTGGCCCAGCCGCATCAAGCCCTGGACGCCTGTGACGTGCAGAGGTCGTGCCTGGCACCCATCTGGGTGAGGGCGGCGCAGCAGCGACGCCAAGCCCCAGAGGCCGCAGGTGGGCCTCAAGGTGCACAGTGTGGGTGAATGTACCCTCTTCACAGGAGGCCGCCACGCCTGGCTCTTCAGCCCTTCCTGGGCACCACCTAATGTTTTTTGTTTTTAAACTTCCTTTCCTGCTTAAACTGCAGACGTGAGTTTGCCCATCATAACTAGAACCGTGAAGCTGACAAACCCACAAGGGAGGCTTTAAAATCATCTTGCCGGGATCTCCCAGCCACATCATATGCCCCTGAGGACAGGGCCAAGCCATCTGCTCCCCTCCCCAGGACCAACCCCTTTTAAGTAAGAACTGTATCTACAGATCCAACACAACCCCCAAAATTCCACCAGGGTTGTGTGTATGTAAATTCCAGCACGGTGGTGTGTGTGTAAATTCCAGCAGGGTTGTGTGTATGCATGTGGAAACTGACAAACTAATCCTAAAATTAAAACAGAAATGGAAGGAAACCAGAACAGCCAAAACAATCTTGAATAAAAGACAACAAAGTTGGAACTCTCACTTTCTGATTTCAAAACCCATCTCAACGCTACAATGATCAGGTCTGTGGCACTGGCATAAGGACAGACACATAGAAAATGAAACAGAATCAAGAGTCCAAAAATAAATCTATATATTCATGGTCAATTAACTTCCAACAAGGATGCCAAGACAATTAAATGAGGAAGAACAGTCTTTTCAAAAATGGTACTGAGACAACCAGATATGGACATGCAAAAGAATGAAGACCCCTACCTCACACCAGATACAAAAATTAACTCAAAGTATTTCAAAGACCTACATGCAAGAGCTAAAACTATAAAAGTCTAAAAAGAAAAAATAATGGTAAATTTTTGTGACCTTGATTAGGAAATGGCTTCTGGTTATGATAGCTGAAGCATAAAACTTTAAAAAACTAGCCAGGTGTGGTGATGCAAGTCTGCAGTCCCTGCTATTCCAGAGGCTGGGGTGGGAGGATCACTGGAGCCCAGGAGGTCGAGGTTGCAATGAACCACAATCACACCACTGAACTCCAGCCTGGGCAACAGGGCAAGACCTTGTCTCAAAAAAAAAAAAAAAAAGTGCTTTGAAGGACACTATCAAAAGAGTTAAGACAATGCACAGAACAAGATAAAACATTCATAAATTACGTATTTAATAAGGGTCTAGCATCCAGAACATATAAAGAACCCTTACAACTCAATAATTAAATAAAAAATAAAAAAATTTTTAAAAGCCTGGGCATGGTGGTTCACACCTGTAATCCCAGCACTTTGGGAGGCCAAGGCAGGAGGACTGCTGGAGGCCTATAGTTTGATACCAGACTACAACATAGCAACACCCTGTCTTTACAAACTAAAAATTTTAAAAATTTGTCAAGCATGCTGACACACACCTGTAGTCCCAGCTACATGAGATGCTGTTGCTTGGGAGGTGGGAGGATACTCTGAGCCCAAGAGGAGGCTGCAGTGAGCTATCATCACACCACTGCACTCCGGCCTGGGCAACAGAGCGAGAACCCGCCTCTTTAAAAAATTAAAATGTGCCATGGATTTGAATAAGCGTTGCTTCAAAGCAGATCTACAAATACCCAGTAAGCACATGAAAGACACTCAACACGATTACTCATCAGGGAAATGCAATTCAAAGCCACCAGGAGATACCACTGCACACCCACCAGGACGGTTACAGTAAAAGAGATGGACAATCACGAGTACTGTTTTGTGATGTTGAAAGTCTGCAGCCCTCAGACACTGCTCGCAAGAATGAAAAATGCTGCAGCTGCTGTGGAAAGAGTCTGGCAGTTCCTCAAAAAGTCAGAATTATCATGTGACCCAGCAACCCCACAAGCAGGTCTACACCCGAGAGAGCGGAATACACATGTTCATACAGCAACTTGCACATGGACACTCATGTCCATCAACTGATGAACGGATACACGAAATGTGATCTCCGCACAATAAACAGCATTCAGTCATGAGAAAGAAGCACAGGCAAGCCCAGAACACACATGCTGGGTAAACAGAGTCCCTGGAACACACGTGCCGAGTAAACGGAGTCCCTGGAACACACGTGCCGAGTAAACGGAGTCCCTGGAACACACGTGCCGAGTAAACGGAGTCCCTGGAACACACGTGCCGAGTAAGCGGAGTCCCTGGAACACACGTGCCGAGTGCATGAAGTCCGACGCGAAGGCCACACACTGTTTGATTCCATTTACATGAAACATCCAGAACAGATCAACCCACAGAGACAGAAGTGGCTTCGTGGTGGGGGGAAGGGGGAAAATGAGGGTGTCGTCAAATGGGTACTGGGTTTCTTTCCGAGGTGATAAAAACATTCTGAAATCAGTGATGATGGTCACACAATCTTGTGAATATGATAAAACACTGAACTGTGCAGGTTTTATGGTGCCTGAATTTTGTCCTAATTTAAAGGTAATATCAACGACAATCAACGCAGTCAACACAGGCTTCCCCAAATGATAGGACTAACCCCTCACTGATGGGGCAGCTTTACCACATGTGCCCTTCAGCCAGCAGGGCCGAGGGAATCACTGCTCCGAAGCCACTGACGGCCCCACACGGCGGGCAGGCTTCCTCTGGAGGCGAGCACAGTACCACGTCTGTGTGTGATCAAGGACCATGAGGCAGTGAGTGGCCAGCCAGGCAAGCTCAGGGGCCCTCAGGCAGCTGGTTGGGTGGGAGGCAGGGACAGAGAGGGCGTGGGCTGGAGGACGGGGCTGGACCATCGCGAGGAGGTCGATGGGTCTGGGAGGGAGGCTCCAGCTGGTTGGGCTCAGCCAGGGTGGACATCATGAGCAGAGGGCTTCCCCCGGGGGTGTGGAGGGAACAGCAGCTCGCAGAGCCACACACCGTGGCCCCAGAGGCTGCAGTGCACAGCAGGTGTGAAGGGCGGCACTGGTAGGTGCCTGGGGGTCCACCTGGGAACCACCACTGCAGGGCGACTACCAGCTCCAAAAGCCACGTGGAATATGCTGGTCCCACGCTGACCCGAGGAGTTAGGCAAAGGATGTCAAGAAGCTGGTCAACTGCATGGGATGGCGGCGAGGCTAGGCCAGCACTGGGCCCAATGCTGCCAAGGCCACAGCCTCCCTACTGGAGCGTCCCCCGGCTCCAGGGAGGAGGAGGAAGGGCTCCTCCCACAGCGCTCCTCGTCGGCAGCCGCAGCCAGCCTCTCTCCACACCTGGAGCTCTTCCAGCCACAGGAGACCGGACGTGAGGGACAAGTGGACCCCATGCATATGCACCACCCCCCCAGAGGGAGCCTGATGGAGACTCCAGTCTCTACTACACAGGAGCAGGCGTGGACGTGGCTTCAGGAGGCAGAAATACCAACATGTCATGCAGCTGTCAGGGCCTGAGGAGGGAGACTGGACATCAGACGAGGATCACGTGGGATTAGCCATGATGAGCCCCGGAGTGAGCACCCTCTCAGGAGAGCCACGGGCACCAGCAAGCGTGTGCACGCATGCTCAGCGCGTGGGCTGGGGACCCCGAGCAGCTCAGGGAAGTCGCGGCTCTGTGTGGCCCTTGGCACACCCCGTCACATGTGCAGCTGGCAGGAAGGCTATCAGGACGCAGAGCGCCCCTTCCCTGCTGCCACCTCCAGGTACTCCTCTGGCCTGCCCTGTGGAGCCTCCACCCAGACAGCCAGGCGGCTTTTCCTATCAGTTAAGAAGCCATGGTGGCCACGTTTAGGTTCTACAGCAATTTAATTTTTCCTGGGTGAGAATCTTCTCACTTTCAACCGTGAAAATGACCACAGTCCAGGCCCCAGGTCCACTGGGATGACAGGGACTAGAATTCTCACAGCAGGAGGCGGGCGCACGGGATGGACTGAGGGAGCACAGGGCCTCACTTGGCTCTGCCCAGCTTGGCATCACTCCCGCCACAAGCCGTGGCTGCCACACTCTGAACAGGGACCCTGGGTAAGATGCACACGTTAGGCTATGGCCCTGCCCGCCCATGCCCACACGCATTCAAAAGAGAACTAAGGCAAGTACCCTCAGGAGGCCTCACCTCCCTGCAGCCCGAGACACTCGGGCCCCTTTTAACCCAAATATGGTCTGACCCCCCAAAACGACCTCACAACCTGTGGTTACACCCTGAGTCCGACAGACATCAATTCCACAGGCCCCAGGTTCAAACCAGCACTCAATGACCCTCTCCACTTGCAGGCGTCGACATCAACTCAGAAAAGAGGCGAGAAGGAAAAACTGACTCAGCCCCACACACAGTGAGTAGCCGAACCAGCGACTCAGAGCGGCCATTTTCTTCCGATTTCTGTGCAGGTCTCCTGTTGGCATTAAGCAGTTGGGGAAACCCCCTCGTGACTCCGCACAGGGGCTCCTCCGCCGCACGGTGATGCTGCATGGGTGTGGCACAGGCCAGGCGCCCACTTGATGCAGGAGGGCACTGCTCCAGGAGCCCGCATCTGCCCGGCACTGAGCACTGTGACCCGTGGCCTAACCAGAACACATCCCAGGCTCCATGGGAGTCACAGCGGCCCCGGGCAAGGGTGCCCGAGCCTGGACTCCATCCCTCATGTGAGACAGTCAGTTGCGGCGGCAACAGACACCAAAGGATACTCCTCTTCAAGGGAAAACCTTCTCCCCAGAAAGCCGGGCCCGTCAGCCTTTAGGTGGAACTGACCAAACCTCCACTCAGACCTTCCAAACGGGTGTCAATGTACAAAAGAAACACACACAAAGGCCACAACATGTGCGTACAATGAGACTCATGAAGAAAACTTTCAGCCAAGAGTGCCATACAGAGTGACCTCTCTACACCCATCAGTAAACACCGTTCTGAGAAGTCACAACCCTAAGTCACTCAGCATCAGGAAGCGCAATGACAGATGTGTCTGTTCCACAAACCCTACAGTCACTGCCTCATCAAATAACTTATCAGCAACCTAAATACAACATCTGCAAGGGCTCCAAAGTTCTAAAATCAAAATCACAGAAAACCAAAAAAAATCCCAAAAATGATAATATAAGTAACCAACGAAATGCAAATTAAATTAGAAGAGATGCCATTTTACACATCTAATAGGTCACATTTTAAAGCCTGACCACACCAAAAGTTGTCAAGGACGTGGAATATCAGGTCCTCTCCGCCAGCCCGGTGGAAGTGTGTGATGAGCATGTGTGTGATGCACACGTGTGTGCCTATGTGCTGTGCATGTATGTGCATTATGTTGTGCATGTGTATGGTGTGCACATATGCACCTGTGTGGTGCATGCTTGTAAATGCATGTGTGTGCATGTGCTGTGCATGCATGTGTATGCATGTTGTGTGTGTGGTGTGCATGCGTGTACATGCACGTGTACATATGTGCTGTGCATGTATGTGTATGCATGCTGTGCGTGTGTATGGTGTGCACATATGCACCTGTGTGGTGCATGCTTGTACATGCATGTGTGTGCCTGTGGTGTGCAAGTGTGTGTTGTGCGTGTGTGTACAGAAACTTGGCACACTAGAGAGCAGCTTCCACCAGCCCCAACAGGTGCCCAGAGATCCTGGCCCTGGTCCCCGAGTAGGTGCACGGAGAGGGCTCGCCGCATCAGCCCATGTGACAGCCAAACAGGAAACAGCCTCAGTGTCCACTGTGGGTCTGTGGATGCATTCTGGTGTGTTCATTCGGTGGGCAAATCCCACAGCAGTTAAAATGCAGCAAGACCTCACATGCCTGCAGGACAAAGCCACAGGAGGACACAGTGACAGTCCCCAGAGCGTGCTGTCAAGGAGGACCTATGCGTCTGGCAACCTCAGCATGGGGGCCGGGCTGGGCATCTGCACAAGGAAGGGAGCCCGCAGGCTGGGACAGACGCCTGGGGGAAGGCAGCTCCTGCATTTCAGGGGCCGGGCAGCCCCCCGAGACACCAGGGCACAGCAGACCCCAACTGATGTTCCACCCAAGTATGGAATTGAACTTTCTCCATGAAAAGCACCAGGCGCCGAGCCAAGGGGAATTCCAGCAGGCGAGGGGCTGTTCATCCTCTTAGAAAAAGGTGAAATGCATGTTTTTCATCTGTGATGCGGATTCCTAATGCAGCTGCTGCCATAAAACGCTGAAATCACCCTCTGGTCTGTCTGTGCAGGCCACATGTGCTGAGGGCAACAAAACACGCTGCCGAGTGTGACAAGGTGTGTCAGTGTCGTGCCTGTCTGGGCCGAGTGTGACAAGGTGTGTCAGTGTTGTGCCTGTCTGGGCCGAGTGTGACAAGGTGTGTCAGTGTTGTGCCCGTCTGGGTCACTCTACATGAAAACTAAACTGAAATTGTCAAGGTTCTCAAAGTTCATAGACCAGTGTTCTCCGTGACGCTGGGATACACTCGAACTCTCTCCCTGATATGACAGAAGCCCCAAGTGTGCGCATTTGAGTTTGTGACCCACGGCTCTCAGGAGGCGAGCCAGGACGGCCCCACTGTCCAGAGGCTCCGGGTCACCCCGTGCACTTTGTGGGCACACACCAATGGCGCCGGGTCCCCTGAGTCACTTCACGCTCCTCATCCTCCCAGCATGGCCACAGCCCAGCCCAAGCCCCCCTTCTTCCCCTTCCGGCCTGGCGACTTATCAGAAGTTCAACAAAAACAGATAGGCCCCGGCAGTCCCACTGGGCCAGCGCCTGTAAAATGGGGTAACCGTACCCAGGGGACAACGGCCTCTCCTATGACATCTTCTCACTGGTCACAGAGAGGGATCAGGAGCCCTCTTCCCCAGCACAGTGAAGAAACAGGGGCCTGAGCACCATCACACATCACCACCCAGCCTGCAGCACCTGGTCCTGCTGCTTGCCACCCACACCACCCACCCCACCATGCCATCTATGCCACCACACTGACCACGCCAGCCATACCACCTATGTCACCCACGGCAGCCACACCACCCACACTGCCCATGCTACCCACACTAACCACACCAACCATACCACCCACACCAACATGCCACCCACACACCCACGCTACCAATATCAATGCCAACCATGCCACCCACATTGATCACACCAACCACACCAACCATGCCACACACAATACCATGCCACCCATACTACACACAT
This sequence comes from Theropithecus gelada, assembly GCF_003255815.1. NCBI lineage: Eukaryota > Metazoa > Chordata > Mammalia > Primates > Cercopithecidae > Theropithecus > Theropithecus gelada. The sequence goes on along the minus strand of NC_037677.1, from coordinate 129,094,722 downwards.
AGACCAACCATGCTGCCCACATCAATGCCAATCATGCCACCCACACCAACCATGCCGACCACAACACCCATCCCACCCACACCAACCATGCCAACCACAACACCCATGCCACCCACAACACCAATGCCACCCACACCAACCATGCCGACCACAACACCCATGCCACCCACACCAACCATGCTGACCATGTCAACCACAACACCCATGCCACCCACACCAACTATGCCAACCACAACACCCATGCCACCCACATCAATGCACATCATGCCAACTACAACATCCATGCCACCCACACCAACCATGCCGACCACACAGCTTCCCAGGCAGGCTCAGCTCCCATTTCCCACCTCTCAGTAACCTGAACAGCTGCCCCTTCCTTATTCTCCAGTTGGCTCTGATCCTCAAGCCCTCAGAACCCAGCCCCGCCACTTGCCCAGGAGCCCATCTGTGGTGTCCACCTGCGCTGTGGACTCTGCGTGCCCTAAGCCACCCTCCAGTCACTGGACAAATTCCTCATCTCCTGCTGGAGCTCAGAGGCCAGGGCAGCTGGTGACCATAGCCACGGAGCCAGGCAGCACAGGACACTAGCCTTGTGCCCTGTGAGCACAACAGGCTAGTGAGGCCCTGAAAGTGACAACAGATATTCCAAATACTTCCTATCTGAAAAAATATTTAACCAAGGCTCTGAGGATGTGCCCACCAATCCTCCCTCCCTATCCCACTCCATATTCCACCAAGGCTCTGAGCAGGCGCTCACCAATCCTCCCTCCCTATCCTACTGAATATTCCACCAAGGCTCTAAGAAGCCGCCCACCAATCCTCCCTTCCTATCCTACTCCATATGCCACCAAGGCACTGAGCAGGCACCCACCAGTCCTCCCTCCCTATCCCACTCCGACTTCACCAAGGCTCTGAGGCAACGCCCCATAAACACTCCCGAATGAATGGGAGACAAGGATGCAGGAAGATGCAGCCTCACACAGAAACTCTCCTGGCCCTTGGGCCTGCCCCTCCACCCGCAGACTCAGCACAGCAGAATCAGAGGACACCTGGAGCCCATGTGGGGGGCACCACCAGGCTGGGCCATGTGGGGGGACCACCAGGCTGGTACCACCAGGCTAGGCGGCAAGGCAGGCAGAGCTCTGAACCCCAGGGACTCCCCAGGCAGCACCCAGTTTAATTGTGTGGCCAACTATTCAGAGAAGACCCCTTCTGGCTCTTCTGACGGTCTTGGTCAGTCCTGCCTCTGTCCCCCTGGGTCCTGCCTCTGTTCCCCTGGGTCCTGCCTCTGTCCCCCTGGGTCCTGCCTCTGTTCCCCAGCGTCCTGCCTCTGTCCCCCAGGGTCCTGCCTCTGTCCCCCTGGGTCCTGCCTCTGTTCCCCAGCGTCCTGCCTCTGTCCCCCTGGGTCCTGCCTCTGTTCCCCTGGGTCCTGCCTCTGTCCCCTGGGTCCTGCCTCTGTTCCCCAGCGTCCTGCCTCTGTCCCCCTGGGTCCTGCCTCTGTCCCCCTGGGTCCTGCCTCTGTCCCCTGGGTCCTGCCTCTGTCCCCCTGGGTCCTGCCTCTGTCCCCCGGGTCCTGCCTCTGTCCCCCAGCTGCTCAGGTCCATTCCTGCCCCACATCCCTCCAGCCTGGGCCTCCATCTTCCACCTGAGTATGATGCACACACTGCCCACTGCAGCAGTGAGGGAGGCGCAGCCGTTACAGCAAACAGGAAGTTGCAACAGCTCTGAAAAACCGTAACGGTGATGGAGAAAATTAAAGCAAGCCATATGTCCCCACAAGTCTGTGTGCTACCTGGACAGATGTCGTTCTCAAGAGAACCAGCTCCTCTTAGAGTCCCACCAAATGACCCCACCTGACCCACAGTGGTGGGTCCACTTGGCACTCAGGCGCGTGGCACACACTTGCTGAGCTAGAAGCCTGGTGTCCCCGACCACCTGGAGGGACGCTGCAGGCAGGTGAGGGTGGGTTGGTCTGCCCCCTATAACTAAACCACTCTTTGGAAGAAACAAAGCAACAAGCAGTCAACCCAGTTCTCAGCTTCACACTTGCAGGCTCATCCATGTGGTCAGAACGCCAGGGGCCACAGGAAGGGGCTCCCCCACTCAACTCTGCGTCTAACATTTCACAGTGCCAGCAGGTGGCAACTGACAGCTGCTCAGCAGCCTGAAAGGTAAGCAAGGGAGGGTGCTCAGGGCTAAGGCTCTGCAGCTGCCCAGCAGGCTCGTGCTCTGGGCCTTGGCCCCTCATCTGCTCAGTGGGCTCAGGCAGGAACCTGCGCCAAGCAGCATGTGGCTACTGAAGCCACTGGCCTAAATGGACCACAGTGCAGCCCCTTCCAGGTGGGTTGCAGAGTCCCCATGACATGGCCCACTGTCACCCAAGGATGGCCAGGTCTGCCCTAGAGAGCCGCACGCCCAGTGACCACCCTGAAGGCCAAACGCCGTAGGGGCCAGTTGGTGGCCAAAGAGACAACAGCTAGGTCTGGTAGAACCGCCCCTGTAGTGCCAAGGATCTAAGACAACAGGAGGCGAGGTCAGCGACCATGGCCCCTCAGACCTCCACCATCTTCCATGAGGTCCAGTGGGACCAAATTAGTGTTTCTGTTTGTTTTAATACTGAAATAGCCAGACGCCCCCACCCCCAGCTGTCCTACAGTGGACGTCCTGTGGCCTGCGTGCCCAGACCAGGATGCCGGCTTGGCCACTTGCATTCAGGAGGTTCGTACCATGTGGCTCACAGCCAGGCCCTCTCAGCACATCAAGGGACACAGCGGCAGATTCATGGAAATGCTCAGCCTGAGGGTGTCGCCTCCCTCCTCACGGGTGCTGCGCCAGGCATGGTGAGGTTCACCTTGGAATAACAGCAGTGTCACAGGTTCACAGGTGGCACTAGCTGCAGAACCAACAGAGTTGCTGCTGAGATCCGCACCTGGACTCCCAAAGACCACTGACACCCAGGAGAGAGTGGTCGCTGGAGAGGACAGGGACTACAGGCCAGCAGCCTGGGACAGTCACCCGGAGCAGCCTCACCACATCCCCGAGAGGCTGGAGAAGTGAGTTAACCTGCGGGACCACTCTGACCCTAAACAGTGGCAATGTGGTCTCCTAAGCTCTCTCTGCTCTCCCCCATAAATATTAGTAACTCAAGATTGACCCCATCTTCTACTGCCTGGTTAGTAACTCAAGGCTGACCCCATCCCCTAATGCTTGCTTAGTAACTCGAGGCTGACCCCATCCCCTAATGCTTGCTTAGTAACTCCAGGCTGACCCCATCCCCTAATGCCTGGTTAGTAACTCGAGACTGACTCCGTACTCAAAGGCATAGTGACCGGGTCATCACATCAGTCCTATAACAGAGACACACCATCCCCACCATGCAGACCAGGCGCAGAGGGTGGGGCTGCAGGAGCCCAGGCTGGGCTGAGAGGCCCCGACCCGTGTCACAGAGCCCCACGGAAGCCCGGCTCCCGTCCTGCAGTTGCAGAGCTCCAGGACACACACCTGTCTGCTCCTGCTTCACCTGCACTCACCATGCTCATCACACCTGCCACCTGCCAGGCAAACGGGAGCCTCTTAGCAGGGGCCTCACATCCCACAGGCCCTCCTGGAGGGGTGGGCAGAGGGTAGCCCGCCAACACCGTCATCCAGCTGTCAAAGCCATTACTAATGCGGCAAGATAACCATCCTTGTGGGGAATTATTATTTGGAAGCAGGACCAGAAATGAGAGTTAAACCGCAAGATGCCACCACACAGCCATAATTAAAAAGACAAATGCCACCAAGTGCTGGCATGATGCAGAACAGCTAGAGCCCTTCCATACCACTTGACGGGGCACGAATGGGGCAGCAACTATGGGAAGAATTGAGCAGCTCCTGGAAAGACAGCCACAGAGTGACCGCTCGGCCAGCCCTAGAGCAGTTACACCCTCGTCCACATAGGCACGTGTATATTCGTAAACAGCACACCAGCCACAATAGCCCCAATGTCCATCCATGGGCGACTGGAGAAACGAGGTATGCCTCCACACAGGGGACGCTGCTCAGCCATGAAACAGGGCAGATGAGCCCAGACGCAGTGGCTCACACCTGTCATCCCAGTGCTTTGGGAGGCCAAGGTGGGAGGATCACTTGGGGCCAGGAATTTGAGACCAGCCTGGGCAACAGAGCGAGATCCCATCCCTACAAAATATTGTAAAAGCCTGGCGTGGTGGCTGTGCCTGTGGCCCCAGCTACTCAGGAGGCTGAAGCAGGAAGAATGCTTGAGTCCAGGGGTTTGAGGCCTCGGCGAGTGGTGACTGCACCACTGCACTCCAGCCTAAGTGAAAGTAAGATCCTACCTCAAAAAAAAAAAAATGCCAGGTAAACTGTTGATATGCAAAGCATGTCAATACAAATCTTGAAATACTGCGTTATGCTAAGTCAAAGAAGTCAGATGTATGAAAACAACACATCCTATGGTTCACGATAGGATGTGAACCACAATAGGATATGAACCCTCGGTGCAGGCCAACTGGCGGGACAGAGAGCAATTGTGGCCCAGGGCCAGGAGCAGGGACTGAGGAGGGAAGTGTCTCAAAACTGAGCTGCGGTGATGGTTACACATCGCAAATATTTTCTCAAAGTCAGTGAACCACACACTCACACTGGGTGAACTGCATGCTATTCAAATCCCAGGTAAATAACACTGTTAAATGCACAAACACAAAAGCCAACCAGATCTCGGAACCCCCCAGGCCTCGCCCTCTTCGCCGGGTGCGAGGCAGGAGCAGAGCCGACTCCAGGGCCACTGGCAACAGGCAGCAGAGGCCTGGCCTGGCCTTTGGTGATTTCAACACCCCCTCCCCTGGCCCCACTGACCTCCTGAGCATGGCATCTGTGGCTGCAAACACCACCACGGTCCAGGGACTACCGGATCCACAGCTCCTCCAACTCCCTTCCAGCTGCACTGGCCCCATCCCACCCCCACACCCATTTGAGCAGAACCCGAAGGGGAGGCCAAGGCGAGTGGATCACAAGGTCAGGAGTTCGAGACCGTCCTGGTCGATATGGTGAAACCCCGTCTCTACTAAAAACACACAAAAAAATTAGCCGGGCGTGGTGGTGTGCGCCTGTAATCCCAGCTACTCAGGGGGCTGAGGCAGGAGAATTGCTTGAATCCGGGAGGCGGAGGTTGCGGTGAGCCGAGATCACGCCATTGCACTCCAGCCTGGGCGACAGAGGGAGACTCCATCTCAAAAAAAAAAGACACCATGGTCCCTGCCCCAGACGCTGCTGCCCAAAGGTCAGCACACCTGAGGGTGACGCCGCAGTCACGGTAAAACACAGTATGACGGGCAGGGAGCTTGGGACTAACTCGGTGGGTCACCAAGAACACGTCACAGGGCTGTCCCTTGAAGGAGGAGAAAAATCCTGCTTGCCCAGGCGAGGCGTCCAGGAGGAACCCCTTGAAAATTGAGCCCCTCAAGCTGAGGCATGAAGGTGTGAAAAACCAAGACCTGTTCAGGCCACGGGCACTTGGGTGGAGAAGGAGGAGATGGGAGGTCAGCCCAGGGCAACGGCGAGGATGAGGTGCCCGGCCTCCCGGGAATCCCAGATGCCAGGCAGGTGGTCAGAGACAGGTGCTCCCTCCCGGTCATATTCACCACAGGGAGCTGGGCCTGGGCTCGCAGAACCTCACACCACCCAGGCAGCCGAGTGCACTGCTCAGCCTGGACCACGCGCCATGGACAGAAGCAAAGGCCAGGCTGTTACCCAGAGACCACGAGAGCGCCCGACGTCAGGAAGAGGATGGAGAGAGCCCCTCTAGGGACACCTGATGGCAGTAATGCCTCACTCGGCCCGAAGGCTGACGGTCCGGAAACCATGTGACAGCTACGCCCTCCCTGGCCATCCTGAGCCACCATGCAAGGTGGGATTCCTACTCCCTGGGCACGGACACGCTGACAGGTGGGGCACGGACAGGCTGACAGGTGAAACACAGCCCAACACCACACGTGCAAGGAGGGGAGGGGCCTGCCCCGCATCCACATGGACCTGGACTGTGGCCTCGCACCTGGCACTGAAGGCGGGATTTCCTCTCCACAGGGACTTGGGCCAAAGTCAAGTCTCTGGTTCTTTAATCTCCTCCGGTTCCTGGAATGAGGACCAGTCATGCAGGACCCCGAGAGGGGAGGACACAGAAAGGAAGGCCGTCTGCGGCAGATGACACAGCCTGCTAACCAGGGCCAGGCCTGGGCTCTGCTGAGCAGGAAACAGAGTCTGCCCCTGCCAGAGTGCAGTCCTGGTGCCCACAGGAACAAAGGCAGGGCCAGGCAAGACCAGCCAGGCAGGCCCAGGCAGAAACGTGAGGGAAAGGCCAGGAAGAACAGTAGCTGGGCAGTCACGTGGGGACAAGGGGACAGGCCAGAGCCCAGAGGGCCCGGGGTCTGCAGTGCACCCAGGAAGAAGGGCAGTTCCGTGCAGGCTACACAGATCTGCAGACCCAGGAGACCCCACACAGAGACACCTGGGACAATTCAGCGTGGGAAAGAGGCGGGGAAGGGGCTGGGGGAAGGGGCCGGGGAAAGCCAGCCGAGGCAGCCCTGCTAAGCCCTCGCCCACCTTCCAAGACACAGAAGGGGCAGCACACCCCCGACACAGCAACCAGCTGATCCCCAGCAACCCCTAAAAAGGAGTCTCAAACTCCTGTCGGAGAGAAGGACCAAGAAGACAACCGGCTTAAGGTCACTGAGACCCACCAGTGGGTCAGCGTTCAAGTAACAGGCTGATCCGGAGGCCATGCTCCTGGAGGTGGGGCTGCTCTCACTCACGACAGGGAAAAACCAGAAGCGGCGTCTTCTGAGCCTGGAGTGGCAGCAGAGTGCCTTCCCGACACTCAGGGCACACGACTGGGAAATCACTTCTGCACCAACAATAAGACCCCCGCGGGCCGGGAGCGCCATCACCGCAGACCCACCCCAGAAGTGGTGCCCAGCCCCAGCCCACCCAGGGTGACTGGTGGCTTCCACATCCTCGGGAGTGTCCTCGTCACGTGAGCACGTGGCGTGACACGCTGAAGGCTGCAGGCTCCAGGACGTCCCCAGATGCCTCCGCCACTCACCCCAACACAACAGTGCTGCCGGCCCTGTACACAGGCAGGACCTGGTGGACGCTCCCCCAGAGCCATTTCCACGTCTCCAAATACACCTTTAACGTTAGAGCCTAAAGAGTGGACACAGTGCAGGCGCTATCCACACTCTTGTCACCTCAGTCCGAGCGGAGGCAGCAGCCACGACTGAGGCAGTCGGCCTTCCCAAAAGCCGGGCCTGCAGCCAGCGCTCAGAGCTCCACAGAGCAGGAGGAGCTCGGAAAAGGCCAGATCTGAGCCCACGGCAGCACCAGCCAGACCTGGCAGGGTGGGACCTGGGGCTCCAGAGCCTCTGAGCCCAGTTCCTGGTTCCCACTGGGCTCTGAGATTCCCAAGTGTCCCAATTAACGGCCCTGAGCAAAGGAAGGCGGAACTCGACGGCCACTTTCAGGCCTGCATGGGGACAGCCTGCCTGTTCCGCCCGCTCTTCCCCTAGGGCCCCCACAAGTATTTCACCGGAGTGCGCTCACATCAGAAGGACCCGCCCAGGAAACAGCGGGGACACCCTGGCAGGGGCAGTGGGGCACAGAGTGGCAGGTGGAGAGATGCCCACCCTCCTCCGCCTGGACCCCATTCCCGGATGGAGGCCACCTCCCTGGAGGCTGTTCCTCTGTGAGCCCCACAGCTCAGAGAGACCTGCCCTCTCCTGCCCCAAGCAGCCCTCTCAGCCACCCCAATCTGGGCAAAGCCTTCCTTCCAAATGCCACTCCAGCCCTGGACAGAGGGGCTCCACATGCGATGCTTCACGCTGGGGCAGGCCCGGGTCTGGATTTCTGTAACTTCTGAATCAGACCCAACAAGTCCACGGAAACACCCCAGTACCGGCCTCTTCCCTGAGAATCAGGCCCCCACCAAGCACAGCCATCCAGGAGCTGCGCGGGGCCCTCTGCCGTGCTCCACCTGCCCCACACCTCCACACGGACAGGCACTCCTCAGTGGCGCTGGCCAGAGCAGGGCTTCTGGGAGCAGTGCGGGCGACAGGGACGGACATGACCACGCCTACGTGCAGACATTCTCACAACACTGCCCGACAGGTCGATCTGGGTGCTTACTTCAATACATGAGGAATCGTTAATATTTCAAACCAAAGAAGTCCCACCCCCACCCCCAACCCGAGTGATCTAAACTCTCTCCTCAGCAACTCTAGAGACTGATAAAAACAGGAAGTAAACGGGGGATGAAAGTTTGTGAGCAGAGAGAACACGGCTGTTCTCAAAGGCTGAATCCGTAACAGTCCAAAGAGCACGGCCTGCTGCATCCCAAATGCCAGGGCCGGAGGGAGAAGGGCACACAGAGCTGGGAAACAGAGAACTGCCAGGTTTATTCCAAAAGTCTAAAAATCAAGGACAGACCCAAAATGATGCTGTGTAAGGTGAGTAGGTGTTCAAGACATGGTTTCCTGAGGTGGCAGAAGTAGCTCCTGTACCCTGTGGCCAGGGCCGGAACCACAGTGGGATTTAACCCTCCCTGCCTGGAGACAGACGATCCTGCCCCTTATAAGCAAACAGGTCATAATTCTCCCAGGGAAAGTGCACTGAGATCTTGAGTCAGAGACAGCAATGCAAAAAAAAAAAAAAAAAAAGCCTGCTGAGACACCTCCAGCCACGCCCACGGCTGCACAGGGGAAGGGAGGGCACCTGCAGAAGACGCTGAACCAAAGGCCGCCCCCGTCCTCTGTGCCCAGCACACAGGGAGGAAGACAGCTGCCTCCGAAATGAGGACGCCCCAACCTCCTTGAGAGCTGGCACTCTGCTCCGGCTGGAGCAGCAGAGCAGGGCCCCACCTACTGCAGGCTGGCATCCTGGCTGTGCGCTTCTCCCTGGGAGTGGGCACCCACACAGACATGGCACTTATGGCCGTGCATCTAGATGAGGTTCCAGGAAGGGAGAAGGGAGGCCAGCCTGAGCCCAGGGGCGCCAACACCGAGAGGTACAGAAACCTGAACCCTGGGACCCTGCTGGTAGGGATGTGACATGGTGCAGCCACCGTGGACTGCCCAACAGGCCCTCGAGGGTTAAATACAAACTCACCACGTCACCCAGCAATGCCATGACTATACACACCCAACAGCACTGAGAACGCATGTTCGCCTAGGGATGTCTGCACAGATGCACACAGCAGCACTCTTCACCAGAACCGCAAGGTGGGAACGGGCCAGACATCCACAGCTGATGAGCACAGAAACAAAATCCGGTGTATCCACACAATGGAATATTATTCAGCCATAAACATGAATAAAGAGACTCAGCACTGTGTCTCATACCTGTAAGCCCAGCACTTTGGGAGGCCAAGGCCAGGGGATCACTTGAGGCTAGGACTTTGAGACCAGCCTAGGCAGCACAGTGAGACCCCATCTCCTCAAAAAGTAAAAAAAAAAAATTAGCTGGGCATAGTGGTGCATGCCTGTAGTCCCTATTATTCAGGAGGCTAAGGCAGGAGGATCACTTGAAGCCAGGAGGTCAAGGCTACAGTGAGCTGTGATCACACAACTGTATTCCAGTCTGGGTGACAGAGCAAGACCCTGTCTCTATAATAAGAAAGACAGACGGACGGACGGATGGACGGAAGGAAGGAAGGAAGGAAGGAAGGAAGGAAGGAAGGAAGGAAGGAAGGAAGGAAGGAAGGAAGGAAGGAAGGAAGGCGGGCGGGCGGGCAGGCAGGCAGGCAAGCAAGCAATGAAGGACTGATGCATGCTGCCACATGGACACTTTTAACATATGCTCAGTGAAAGCAGCCAGATCAAAGGGCAGTGTCTGATTCCGTGTACGTGAAACGCACGGGACAGGCAAATCCACAGAGATGAAAACTGACTGCAGGGGGTGGGGGAACTGGGGGACATGGGGCTTGGGTGCTAATACAGCTTCTTTTTGAGGTAATAAAAATGTTCTAAAATTGCCTGTGGTGACAGTCGCACACCCTGTGGATATACTGAAAACCAGTGAACTGTACACCTCATATGGGTGAAAGGGCTGGGTGTGACAGCTCACACCTGTGATTCCAACGCTCCCGGAGGCAGAGGTGACAGCGTTGCTTGAGCCCAGGAGTTTGAGCCCAGTTTGGGCAACACAGCAAGACCCCATCTCTACAAAAAATAAAAATAAAAAAATCAGCTGGGTGTGGTAGCGTGCACCTGTGGTCCCAGCTACTTGGAAGGCTGAGGTGAGAGGATGGCTTCAGATCACTTCAGCCCAGGAGTTCAAGGCTGCAGCGAGCCACCGCACTCCAGCCTGGGCAACAGAATGAGTCCTTGTCTCAAAACTAAAAAGAAAAGGAAAAAGAAATGGGTGAGGGACATGGTGTGTGCATTCTGTCCCAGCACAGTCATTACCAACTGAAACGTCCCTGAAGAAAAAGGAGGATCCACGGAGGGAGCAAAAGTTCAGGCCAGTCACTGCCAGCTGGGCACCACCCGCACCCAGCCCTGGGCCCTGCTGTGCAGGAGTGCTGGGGCGGAGGCCTGGAGAAGGACACGGAGGGGAGACCCCCCCACCCCACTCGAGGGCTGCCATGGAAGAGAGTCAGGATGTCCTGCAGTGGCTGGAGGGAACATGGAGTTCAGAGTTTTCAAGGTGGGAGAGAGGGCAGTACCTTTGATGTTGCCAGGAACCACATGGCAAAGAGGGCAATGCTGATGCTACCAGAGAGAGATGCCAGCCTGCACTGCTGACCATCACCGACTCCACACCCACAGCAGCTCTGCCACCTCCACGCTCTTCCAGGGCAAATCAACACCTGCTGACTGCAAGGCCCTCAGGTCCCTGCCAGTGAGCACTTGCTGAGCCCACTCTCACAGCCGTTCTGCAACCCCGGGTCTGGGCAGAGGGACAGGGCTGCCCGGGAGCTGACTAAGCAAAAAGGCAAACCAGCTCAGAACTGACTTAGCTGTGAGCAAGGAGCAGGAAGGGCCGCCAGGCAGATACCCGCCAGTGGGCTGTGCTCTCAGAATCAAGAAGCAGCCTGACCATGCAAGGGTGGGACGCAGTTATGACGCCACAGCTGGCAAGAATCTCACCTCCTCAATTCCCTTCTCATAAAAATGGAAGAAACCAAAAGCCAGAAACCTCACTTGTCAAAAAACCAGCCACATCAAAGCAAAACAATTAAATATGGACCCCGGTCACTTCTTTCCAAGCAAACGAGTAGTGACAGCAGGAGTCCAATTCAGGAATTAAAGACCAGCTGCAGGGCTCACTGAGGGCGGTCTGGCAGTCCGTATAATAAGCCTGGGAAAGTCCTAGGCACCCCAGCCACCTGGCCAGAGACAGGGGTGCCCATGACAGTTTGGGAAGGGAGGACTGGGCTGAGGAGGCCTTTTCACAGGTTGACTAGGTCAAAACTATTTCCATAATACTACAAAATGACTCCTCTTTCCATTCTCCTTGTCTCCTAGGGAAGAATGGCCAACACCTGAGGGGGTGCCTGTGCTGTGGGATGATGTCATCGCTCTGCCAGCTAGCGCAGCGAGCTACGTATTCTCATGCAGTCTCAGCTCCCAATATGGGACGCACTGGTAGTTCAACAAGAACTCTTTCGGGTCCTCCATAATTTCTAGGAACGTGAGGGATAAGGGCTTGGGGACCGGTACACTGTAAGGCATTTACCGCAACACTGTCTGCTGAGGGTCAGAAGCAACCACAGTGGGGACAGCCCCGCAGCCCACAGCACAGCCACTCTGGGGCCACAAAGATGGAGTAACGACAAGCAAACAGGAGCTGCCGAGCAAGACTCTGTGTGGATCCCAGGATGCTACACACCACAGCTGAAGTTTATGCACACATTAAGTTTTAAGAGGGGTTACCTCTGTACCAGGGACAGTGGCTCACACCTGTAATCCCAGCACTTTGGGAAGCCAAGGCAGGCAGATTGCTTGGGCCCAGGAGTTCGAGACCAGCCTGGACAACATGGCAAAACCTGGTATCTACAAAAATTAGGCATGGCGGCGCACGCCTGTAGTCCCAGCTACTCAGGACGCTGAGGTTCACCTGAGTCAGGGAGGTCGAGGCTGCAGTGAGTTATGACTGCACCACTACAGCACTCTAGCCTGGGTGACAGAATGAGACCCTGTCTTAGAAAAAAAAAGGGGGGGGAGGAGGAGGGGCCTTATGAGGGGAGACTTTCAAAACTGCAAAAGCAAAAGCAAACCACCTGTCACTTGTGCACAAAAGGAAAACAGAGTCCGTCACAGGCTGGGACATCTGCTTCAGATTCAAACACCTTCCTCCTCGGAAGCGTGACCAGCTCCAGCTCTAGTCACAGGCGAGCCTGGCTTCCAACACGATGAGACTGGATAAGACAGATTCCTTCACAGCCTGAGCACTGCCTGAAGGGTGTGTTCGTCAGCACGGGACGGGCTGCACAAAGGCAAACAGCATCACGAAGCAGGTCCCCTGAAATCCAGGACAAACCAAGCAACCAAAACCTCCTTCACTCATGAATTCCCTTCCACCAGCCAGGTTTCTGGCCCACAAGTACCACACCCCAAAGCTCCACCAAGGAAGGGGGCCTGGGAATACGAGTGCCTGGCTGGTTTCCACTGAAGGAGGCTGGGTCTGGCCCCCAGGGACTGACCTGCACACATTAAGAAATCTTCGGACACAGACAGATACATTTCCATTCAGCCCTGAAATCACAACGCACCTTTCAGAATTAACCTATGTGCTGTTGACCAAAACAAATGTTCCTTCTAAACATAAACATAATGCAAAATTCCACATAGCCTTTAAGAAAAATGAAAATTCAGAGAAACTATGTTGCTAAACAAAAGTGAATTAAGTTACCCAATTTAATATCAACAGAGATAAATATATGTGTACAATTGAAACACAACAAAAATGCTAGAACTCAGAATCAAAGATTACTGGAAAGAATGTCTGCACAGAAAAACTCTTTTCCCATTGAGACTAAAATGCCCCACCATGCTTAATGCTCCTGACATTTCTGAGGCTTTGAAGCCGCAGCTAACGGATCTGAATCATCTGAACAAACCATGCTACAGTGACATGTTACTGGAAAGCCTAGAATAGAATGCCAAATATACAGACACACACCCATGCCAGGCACTTTTGCAGAAAATGATCAAACATAAACCTAGATGAAGTTGTCCATAACAAAGTGTGAGGGAAAGCAGTTCATCCCCAGCAGGTCAGTATAATACATGGGCACCTGGAAGTTAAAATAAGAAAAACAGAAAAGCAGCACCTTTTGTTAATAAAAACCAAACCTAGCCTGTGCATGAACTGAGCTTCATCAAACACTTCACCCATGCTTGCTGCCAGCAAAGACACAAGACCTCCTCCTGAAATGGAAACCACGCGTGCATCAGTGGCACACATCCGTCATAAAGCTGGTGCAGCGCCCCACTGTTCACCTAGGGAGGGAGGGAGGGAGCATCCGTGGCTCCACGGCCTCCATCTGGGCCACTTGGAGCCGCACTCTGCTTTATTTGGGTTGGCAGCACGAGTACCAACAGCAGGGTGGCACCGTGGCTGAAACGCCGAACTAGGTCAGCCTGGCCTGCCTCTGGGGAGCTCCCAGTGCGCCCTAAGCCTCAGCTCCCTGGTCTCTCCAGAGACGGGGGTGCCCCAGGATCCTGGGTGGGACTGAGGCTTGGGTGGGAGGAGCCCTAGAAGGTAAAGGCCATAGGCAATCAGCATCCCCTTTCTGCCCCTAAAGAGCTTCTCAGCATCTTTTTCTTCAATAAATAAAAAATATAAAGTCCTATAGGGCTGTCAACAGACTTCCCTTATTTAAGAACTAAAGAGACACTAAGTGGCAGGGTTAAATGAGGGCACCCTATCCTCTGGCCTTGCAGGGACCGACGGACAGTGAGGCCGGCACCCAGGCATACAGGAGCTGGGGCTGACAGCCAGCGAGGAGGGCCTAGGCTCAGAGGACAGGGACCAGGGGTGGGAGTCAAGGGTTAGGGTTTGGGAAGCAGGCTCAAGGCCCAGGCTTAAAGATCAGGATTCAGGATTCAGGATTCAGGGGCAGGAGCGTTTTGGAGAAAGGGGCCAAGGATGGGATCTAGGAACCAGAGTTAGGGGCAGGGTTCAGAATTAGGTTTGTGGCCTGACTCTGGAACCAGGGTTCCAGGTTCAGGGGTTGAGGACAGGGGTTCAGGGCCATAAGCTGGGGCCTGAGCTTGAAATTCAGGGTTCAGAGTCAGGCTAGATTGGCTTTAGGGGCAAGGACCACAGTATGAAGGCTGGGATTCTTGGGCTAGAATTCAGGGTTTGGGGAACAGGGACAGGAGGCTGGGGCCACAGCCCAGTGTCAGAAGTTCCTGGGTTAGTGTCTGTGGTTGTTTCAGGGCTGGGGTCCAGGGCTCAGGGACCAGAGACAGAGGTTTGAGAGCAGGTTCTGTAACCAGGGTTCTGCAGTCAGGATTTGTGATTCCAGTGACCATGGATCTGGGGTTCAGGGCCAGGGCTGGGGATGGGCATTCCAGGGCCAGGGTTCTGAGGATTCGGAAATCAGGGCTGGGGCAGGGTTTTGTGTGCACAGACCCGGTTTCTGGGGTTTGGGTTCCAAGGACTGTTAACAGGGGATCTGACAGGGTTTTAATATTGGAGTTTCCAGGTCAGGATTTGGAAACAGGAGTTCAGAGGCAGGGTCCCAGGGTCAACGGTCAGCTGCTGGAGGATGGGGTTCGGGGTTCAGGGCCCAGGTCTTCAGGTCTCGGGCTTGGGGATCAAGGGGTCTGGGCTCCCAGACTTGGGAATCAGGACAAGAGTCTGGGGTCCTGGGTACAAGGATCAGAGTCTGAGGCCTCGAGGTCTGGAGGTTCAAGGTCCAGGGTCCAGGGCTTGGAGTTCGGGACCCCGGGGTCAGGGTCGGGGGTCCTGGGCTCTGGGTCGGGGCCTGCCGCCGGCGCGGGGCACTTACGTCGTCGAAGAGCGAGCCCACGTTAGCCGTGACCAGCAGCACCGCGGTGCCCGGAGCGGCCGCCTTCCCCGCCATGGTGCCCGGGCGGCGCGGGCGCAGGGCTGGGCGGCGGCGGCGGCCGCTTCCTCCGGGACCGGCCGGCCGGGGTCTTCGCGGGGCCGCGGGGCGTCAGCTGCGCCGGGGGGCGGCCCCGGGGCGCATCGCGGGCTCGGCGGGTCGGCCGGGCCTGGCCGGGGCTCCGGCCTCGCGCTCACTCGCTCGCTCGCTGCTCCGCGGCCCCGCGCCCGTCGCTCGCCGCCGCGCCTCACAGTGGCCCGCGCGCAGCCATTAGATCCGCTGGGAAAGTTCCCGCAGCCGCCGCCGACTCAGGCTGAGGGCAAGTCCCGCCCCTCGGAGCCGAGCCCAGGGCGGGGCCTGCGCGAGGCGGAGCCTGACTCGGGGTGGAGCCGGGCCTGGGGCGGGGCCCGTGCGGGGTGGAGCTAGGCCCGGGGCGGGGGCTATGCGAGGGGGCGGAGCCTCTGGGGGCGGGGCCTCAGCTGGGCTTAGGTCTGAACAGAGTGGGGCGGGGCCTGTGGGAGGGGCGTGGCCTGTGCGGAACTTGGGGCCCTCGTGGAGGCGGGGCCTGTCTCGGGGCGGGGCCTACGCGGGGGGCTCCTGTGTCCAGCGGCCTGGTACTGGCCGCTCCTCCACTGCGCTCCTGTCAGTCAGGCCCGCAAGAACGCCGCGCCCCCGCTCCGCCCCCCGCACCGCGGCTGCGCACAGACTCCGCCCTTCGCACTTCTAGGACGTCACGGTCCTGCTCCGGCCGCACCTCTTAAAGGGGCCGTGTGTTCCCGGCGCCGGCGGCGGGTGCGCGCTCTTGCGGTTCCCGGGGGACCGTCCCGCCCCCACGAGTGCGCGGCCGCAGTGGTCCAGCTGCGTACCGGGCGTGCCGGGGAGGGAAGCCCACCGGGGCGGCGGCACTCGCACCTGCAGGGGCCGGGCCACGTGCGCCCGGCTCTCCCCGCAGACGGAGCCTGGATTGTGCAGCTTCCCGGCGCGTCCACCCGGCTCCCGAGCCGCGACTTCACTCACGAGGAGCGGCTGCGGCCCAGAGAAGACAGAGGGGAGGCGGCGTCAGGCCGGGAGTCCGCGGGGCGCACCCTGACGTCCCGGAGGCCAGGCTGGTCTCAGCGCGGGGCGTGCGGGGAACCCTCGCAGGGACGAAGGGGGCTCGGCGGGGAGAGGGGCTGGTGAGGGCCCAGGAGCGTAGAGCACGGAGGGACAGCCGGCTCGGCGCGGGGCCCGGGGCAGCGATGCTGATCCTGGCCGCCGGAGGTGCCAGGGCACGGGCTGGACCCTGGGTCTGAGGCCGCGAGGACACCGCTGCCCTGAACAGGACAAGCTTGTAGACGGAGGAGGAGAACCACATTTTTCATCTTAAGCTTCTAGTAACTACATTTTTTAAAGGTAACAAGTAATAGCCAAAATTAACAATACGTTTTACTTAACGCAATAGATAAATACATCATTCAACATGTAACCAGTATTTAACAACCTCAGTGAGATTCCTTCCCAGGAAGGCTTTGCACAGGCACCTGCCTCTTGGCAGCAGCTCACAAGGCCGCTTCCACTGATCTGCAGCCCTGTGTGGCCAGTGGCCACCATGTGGAGCAGGCGCTCCAGAGGGTTTTGTGGACACAGATTTAGGGGTGGCCAGGGCCTGGCAATGGGCTCTAGCGAGGCAGTCTCCAGCTTCTGAGTAAACCGCCAAGGCAATGCCCAGTGACATCAAAAGGGGCTTGTTCTGTTCTAGGATGACACCCGCTGCCAGGGCAGCGTGAGAGGGAAGGTGCTGCAGGCTCGGGCCTCAGGCCTGCGCAGAGGCGGCATCACCAGCTTGTGTTAATACCTCCAGGGTTCCTCCTTACAGCCACACTGAGCCTGACTCCAGCAAAATCCATTTGATGTATAAACCAGTGTCTACTTTATTCAGTAGTTGCCTGCTACAGACTGAATTCTGCCACACACACACCTCCCCCAAGTTTATGGGTTGAAGCCCGAACCCCCAGTGTGACTGTATTTGGAGGTGGGCTAGCGCGGGTAACTAATGTTAAGTCTCGCAACAAGGCTGGTGTTTAACAGAAAGAGCTCAGTGCTCTCCCCACTCTTACATGTGCAAAAGAAGCAGCAGTGTGAGTGAACAGTGGGAAGTTTCACCCCAACCAGCCACAAACCCCGCACCAGAAACCCAACGCTGTTGGAACTTGATCTTGAACTTCCAGCCTGCAGAACTGTAAGAAGTAAAAGTCGTTTCAGCCTCCCAGGCTGTGATATTTCACTACAGCAGCCGAAGCTGACTGACGTAGTGTCTTATTTTTCTTTTTAACAAAATCAGCACATGCCAAGGGTACCCTTAGTAGAAACCAAATGTGGGGGTGTCACTGATCCCTGGAACGTGCTTTCTGAGAAGGGACATTGCCTTTTCACCTCTCCCCACAGGCTGTGCCCTCACACCCTGCTGAGGCGGCATTCCCCCATCCCCTGTGCCCTCCCTGCTCCCTCCTCCTCTCCTCACCAGCCAGCTCCTGCCATGCCTGGACGTTGGCCTCTGTCCTTCTTCCAGGCAGACACCTCCTCTTTCCCATGCACCCCTCACCTACCACCGGTTCAGCCCCTCACAATTCTCCTGCCTCCTGTATCCCGTGCTCATTACCAGAGCCTCCAGAACCCAAGGGGGTGTGGCCTGGACCTCCCACTTCTGCATCCACTGCCCTGGGCGTAGCCTGGATGTTCTCATCAGCAATGACCACACCAAGCCTGAATCCAGGCGCCTTGCCCTCCCCACCACCTCCTCTCCTTCGGTTTCACTTCTGTGGAGCCTCATGGAAACCTACAGCCCATGCTGCTCCCATGCCTTCATTAGCCACCCCCCTAGCAGCCACACATGTGCACACCCACACAGAAACACATGCACATGCATGCACTTGCATGCACATGAACGTGCACACGTGCACACACAACCACGCATGTGCACACCTCTTTTTCCTGCCTTACTCTGCTTCTCTTTGAGGGTAGAGTCACTTTGTGCACCTACTCCCTCCCCTCTCCCTGCCCCCCTGCCCCCCACCCCCACACTCACCCAGCTGGCCACCAGGACTGATTTACTTGCTTACAGTGAACCTGCACCTAAATTACAGAAAACTAAATTGGGGGGAAAACTAGAGAATACCTTATTCCCATGCCCCTGGCGTCTCCCAGGTCTCAAGCACACCCACGCTGAGCACTGGGCCTCCTGGCGCTGCGCATGTGCACTTCACCACTCCAGGAGGCCACTGCAACCTTCCCCTTCTCTAACCACCAACCACCCTCCCTGGAAGACACGTTTGCCCTTTGTTGAGGAAGGATTTGCAGTCCGGGATTTTCCCACTATCAACCTAAATAACAGAGAGAGACTCTCTAGAAGAAAATGAGGTTTACTCGGGAACATTCATTGCAATAGAATACATGTGCCATCGCATTTGGGTGTGGGTCAAGGAAGGTAAAGGAAGACAAAGATATTCAAAGGAAACAGGAGGATTGCATCATTGTTTTGAATCAATGATCCTTGGCTACAAGGATCGCCAGGAAGGATGGTGCCAGTCTGAGGCTGGATAGGCAGCTGCTGGGCAGATGTCCTCCCATAAGTGTTTGTGTGTGTAAGGTGTGATGATCTTCGTGCACGGCTGTGATTTTTGCAGTCTTTTGTGATCATTCTTGCTATCAAGCATGTCTGCATGAGAACCCTCCCTTCATGCCCTTCCACGGTCTATATGTATATGTCGGGGTTTTTAATACCAGTGACTCCATTTGGATTCTGACAGTGTTCACGCCACTAAGTCGACACGCCCAGCATCTGGTGTCTGTCCTGCATGTCTCCATGCTGCTGCATGGAATGAGGTGCCTGTCCCCGCCCAAGGCCACCCCCTCCTGGGTCACACTGGCAGTTCACAAGCATGCTGCGGTCTCTCAGATCTCTGGAAGCCTCCAGCCTATGCCCCTCCATTTTCCTCCCCTCTCTCTGCTCTCCTTGCTGAAAATCTTGTCCTAAAAGTCTGCCCATCTCTACCCTGCATGCCAATGGACCACTCTTTTCCAGGCCCTCGAATTGTGCTTCTCATGCACACACCCCATGGCGCATCCTAATTCAAGGGCCAGCCCCCCAAGGCCTGATCGCAGCTGACCTTCTGATATGGTTGACCACTGGCTCCCTCCTGGAAGCGAGCTTGGCCCTGGCGTTTGTTTTATTCCTGCTCTTCCCTCCCACCTGCGCTGACCACCCCCAGTCTCCTCTGCTGGCTCCCTTCGTGTTCACCCAAGTTCTGGGGCCCTGGGGTCCTGGGTGTGCCCTTCCTGTGTTCACTTTCTCCCAGCTGACCTCGCTGGGCTCTCACCTTAGATCACATCGGCATGCTGACTGCTGCATGGGTATGGCAGACCTGTCACTGTGCCTGGGGCCCAGCTCTCCTGTGTTCAGAAAGACATTGGCCACTTGTATCACCTGTGTTAAAAGCCACACTCATGAAACCAGGTGAGAGGGAGGATGCCTCTCCCTTGTGTGCCCTTCTTCACTCTTGAAATATTGCCCCGTGTCTTTGCTCCTTTGCCAAAATAATAATAGTAATGAGTTTCCTAAAGCCCTGCTTACCCGGCTGAAGGAGATCCTGGGCCCACCTAGTCTGCAAGGGGCAGAGACGGAGGTGGGGAGCAGAGTCTGCCCGATTTTCCTCCTCCTACCATGGATGAATTCCTCAGCAGCTGCCAACCCTCTTCAACCTGGTCAACCACTTGGCACAATTCTCTTGGTCTCCCAGGAGGGAAATTCGGCCCAAGTCTATTAAACAACTATATGTTGTGAGCTTTTTAAAAAGGACAGCACTAAATATTGCATTGTCACTTAGTTTAAGACAGTAACCAGTTTGCTTATGGATTCATAGTTATCAGAGGCTTCCAGCCCGCATCCCTCATGTATGTCCACAGCACATTCAGAAGGTGCCCCGTGGCATGTTTGTGTCTAGCATTGCACAGCCGTGAAGTGCGTTTCAATCATCTAATAATCATCGATCTTCAATACTCCTGCCAGGTGGGTCAACCTTACTCCATTCCATATAAAAACACTGAGGTTAAGTGACTCACTCAAGATAATTGTCTGCAGACAAAGCATGGCTACATGCACAGTGAAAGGAATCCAGGGCTCTATCCTCTTTGGGAGGGGCTAGACCTGGTCACTTTAGGCAGAGGTATGTAGCCATTAGTAAGCTCTGAGGCACCCAGAATTCATGTAGAATGGGAGCTGATGAATTATGGGGACACTTTCCTCATTAATCAGCTTAGTAACAGTTATCATTTTTCAGGAAGGAATTGTGTATGAGGGGTTTACATTTCCTATTTCTAATCCTTACAGTGGTCTTACAAGGTGTGTATGTCTGTTTTACATATAAGGAAACCAAGGCTGTAGAATTAAGAAGCTTACCAACCTCACACAGCCTCTAGGATACCTAGCCAAGAACAGAGCCCAACTAGGACTCCAAGCCAGCTGGCCCAGGCAGCACCATGCAGCTTAACCTCCGTGCACGCATGCATTCATTCAATTTATTTAATGCATTCTCTGTGCTATGCACTATTCTAGACACCAGGGATGAGATGGTGAAAAACAAGACAGAAAAAGACACTGTCCTCAAGAAGCTGCGATTCCAGCAGCAGGAGCAGGCTCGAAGCAGGTGCAGGGTCATTCAGATCACGTGACATCATGCCAGCCTCCTGCACGTTTCTTTGTAAAGGTCACATGCTCGTCGTAGCATGATGAGCCTTGAAACTTTTCAGTATAAAAGCCATCTGCTCAACATTTTAAAACTACAGAGCAGGATACAGAGTATTCAAGGAAGAATGCTCACTCACAATTTCACTCCAAATAAGCCAAGCACTGTCACTGTTTTGATAATATTTCTGTCGAGTTTTGTTTATGCTTAGCTTTATAGTGAGCACTCTGATCATTCCATATACACAGTTTTGATGCCTTTAAAAAAGCCAACATTAGAACATAAATCCTTTCTGATTCAACTGAAAACTCTAAATGTTTTTTTTTTTTTTTTTTTTTTTTTTTTTGAGACGGAGTCTTGCTCTGTCTCCCGGGCTGGAGTTGCAGTGGCCGGATCTCAGCTCACTGCAAGCTCCGCCTCCCGGGTTCACGCCATTCTCCTGCCTCAGCCTCCCGAGTAGCTGGGACTACAGGCGCCGCCACCTCGCCCGGCTAGTTTTTTGTATTTTTTAGTAGAGACGGGGTTTCACCATGTTCACCAGGATGGTCTCGATCTCCTGACCTCGTGATCCACCCGTCTCGGCCTCCCAAAGTGCTGGGATTACAGGCTTGAGCCATCGCGCCCGGCCAACTCTAAATGTTTTTAATGCCAATGTAATAGTCACCTGATAGACACGGTGATTTACCTAACTGATGACACCATATTGTTGTAGGTTAAGGTTGTTTTCAATGCTGCGTGATTAGAAAAATGGCAGGATGAACATCTTTGGACTTAAGCATTTTCAGTTCTTAGGATTCTTTTCTCAGTATAGTTTCCAATAATTAAAATGTTATAAAGGGTACAAATAAAGAGCACGAAAACACAAAATGTGTAAGATGCAGATAAAGCAGTGCTTAGAGGAAAATATATAGCTTTAAATGCCTATTTCAGAGGAGAAGAAAAAATGTAAAAATCAATGTCCTACAATTCCAAATTAATAAGCTAGAAAAAGCAAATTAAACCCAAACTCACTATAAAAGAGGAAATAAGAAAGATAAGAGTGTAATCAATGAAACAGGAAGCAAACAAGACAGGAAATAAATAAAACCTAAAACCTGGTTGTTTAAAATAATAAAATTAATAAACCAGGTCAGGCACAGTGGCTTCAGCCTGTAATCCCAGCACTTTGGGAGGTCAAGGCAGGCAGATCACTTAATCCCAGGAGTCTGAGACCAGCCTGAGCAACATGACAAAACCCTGTCTCTACAAAGAATACAAAAATTTGGCCTGGTGGCATGTGCTTGAGTAAGCCAGCTACTCAGGAGGCTGAGGTGGGAGGATCGCCTGAGTCTAGGAGGTAGAGGCTGCAGTGAGCCATGATTGTGCCATAGTCTGGGAGGTAGAGGCTGCAGTGAGCCATGATTGTGCCACTGCTCTTCAGCCTGGGCCACAAAGTGAGACCCTGTCTCAAAAAAAAAAATTAAATCAATGAACCAAACCAGTATCTAGAATGATGAGGGTGATGCAGAAAGGCAGAAACAGAGACATAAGTTACTAATATGTGTAAGGAATGAGAAAGGAGACATTACTACAGACCCTACACACTTTAAAAGGTAGTAAGAGAATAAAAAACTATGTGTCAACACACCAACAATTTAGATGAGATGGACCAATTTCTTGAAAGACACAAACTACAAAAACTCATTCAAGAAGAAAAGCTGCTCTGAATAGCACTCTATTAAAAATTTTGAATCTATGATTTAAAATCTTCTCACAGGGAAAATCCTAGGCCCAGATGGCTCCAATGATGAATTCTGTCAGACATTTGAGGAATAAATAGTAACAATTCTAGACAAACCCTTCCAGAGCAATAAGGGGAGGAGTAGACTATTTCCCATTCAGTCAGTGAAGTTAGATTTCTCTAATCCCAAAATTAGACAAAGACAATACAAGAAATGTAAACACCAGTATACTTCATGAACACCACCGCCAAATTCCTCAGGAAAATATTGGTAAATCTTGTCAATATGCAAAAAGGGTAATGCATCATGCCCAAGTAGGTTTTATCCAAGGAAGATAAGATGGGATTGAGATCTGAAAATCAATTTAATACACCCTATTAATAGATTAAGAAAAAAATATGATCAGATCAATAGATATAGAAAGGCAGTTGACAAAATTCAATATCCTCTTATAAGAAACACTCTTCATGAACTAAAAATAAAGGAGATTTCTTAAATCTGATGAAATGCATCTATTGGAAAATTACAGATAACACAGTTAGTGCTGAAAGATTCAACACTTGCCCCCAAGGTTGCGAACAAGGCAAGGATGTCTGTGCTCACCCCTTCTATTCTACTTGACATTGTACTAAGGTCCCAGTCTGTAGAATAAAATAAGAGAAAGAAATAAAAGTCATACAGATTGGAAAGGAAAAAATAAAACTGCCTTTGTTTTCAGGTAACGGGATGATCTGCATAGACTATCCTAAGAGACCTGCAAAACATACGTACTACTAGATAAGTGAATTTAACAAGGTCATGGGGTACAAATCAATATTTTTTAAATGTATTGTTGTATGTTATAAATGAACACTGGAAAATAAAATTTATAATTGCATAAAATTTTAAATATCTAGGAATAAGTGTAATATAAGATATACGAGACTTTTACAAAATCTACAGAACATGGCAGGTTAAAACGTAAGTATCTAAGTAAATGGAGATAAACCATGTTCACGGATTGCAAGACAGTCATGTTAAGATGTCAGTTTTCCTCAGTTGATCTATAGGTTTAACATAATCTCGGCTTCCTCCTCCTCCTTCTCCTCCTCCTTCTTTTTCTTTAGAAATGACAGCTAAAATGTAGATGGAAATGGAAAGGTCCTAGAATAGCTAAAAGAGTTTCAAAAAAGAACAAAGGTGAGATAAACTACCTGATTTCAGAACTTATACAGCTGCAGTTGAGATGGCTTGTGCTGGCATAATGGTAGGTGCACACGCAGATCAATGGAACAGAATAGAGAAGCCAAAAGCAGATCAAGCTGATTTCAACAAAGGTTTCAGTTTGGTGGGAAAAGAGCAGTCTTAACAAATGGTGCTGGGGTCACTGTATACCCATATGGAACAAAGTGAACCTTGACATACCCCAAATTCACAAAAATTAGCTGGGTTTGGTGGTTCCAGACCAGCTTGGGCAACATGGACTTTGTCCCCCAAAAATAAAATTAACTAAAAACGGATCATAGTCCCAAACACAAAAGCTAAAGCTGAAAATCTAGAAACATATGAGAATATTTTTGAGACTTTTGGGCAGGCAAAGATTTGTTAGAGAAGACATCAGAAAACACCATAAAAGAAAAAAATGAATAAACTGCACTTCATCAAAATTTCAAAACTGTACTCTTTGAAAAACACCATTAATAGACCAGGCACAGTGGCTCACACCTGTAATCCCAGCACTTTGGGAGACCTAGGCAGGCAGATCCCCTGAGGTCAGGAGTTCGACACCAGCCTGGCCAACATAGAGAAACCCCGTCTCTACTAAAAATACAAAATTAACTGGGCATGGTGGCGGACGCCTGTAATCCCAGCTACTTGGGAGGCTGTGGCAGGAGAATCTCTTGAACCCATTAGGCAGAGGCTGTAGTGAGCTGAGACCACGCCATTGCACTCCAGCCTGGGTAACAAGAGCAAGACTCCATCTCAAAAAAAAAGATAAACACCATTAATAAAATAAAGGCAAACCAAGAGCTACACTTTTCTTTTTCTCCAATGTTCATCAAAAGATTGGAGAGAAGAAAGAATTGTGGTTGACAGACAGCCACTCAGCAAGTGAACATTCCCGTCTGAGCTCCTCCTCTTGTCCTATCAGTGGCAGCATTAGATTCTTATAGGAGTTCAAAGACTATTGTTAACTGCACATGGGAGGGATCTAGGTTGCACGCTCCTTATGAGAATCTAATGCCTGATGATCTGTCACTGTCTCCCATCCCCCCAGATGAGACGGTCTAGTTGCAGGAAAACAAGCTCAGGGCTCCCACTGATTCTACATGATGGTGAGTTGTAGAATTATTTCATTATATATTACAATGCAATAATAATGGAAATAAAGGGCATAATAAATGTAATGCACTTGGATCATCCTGAAACCAACCCCACTTTCCCCTGGGGAAAAATTGTTTGACACAAAACCAGTCCCTGGTGCCAAACAGGTTGGCTGCTCTAGAGACACAAGGTGGATCAGCCGTTGGCAGGCCGGGTCAGGGAAGGAGCAAAGAGCACGAGGGAAGAAAATATCCTGTTTCTTGACTGCAGTGGTGGTGACACGGTGTATACATTTGTCAGAATTCACGGAATGTCCACTGAACACAGGTGCATTTGATCATACGAAAACCATACCTCTGAAAAGTTGATCTTAAACATTTGAGGGCCAGGCATGGTGGCTCACGCCTGTAATCCCAGCGCCTTGGGAGGCCAAGGCAGGCAGATCACCTGAGATCGGGAGTTCGAGACCAGCCTGACCAACATGGAGAAACCCCATCTCTACAAAAAATACAAAATTAGCCGGGCGTGGTGGTGCATGCATTTAATCCCAGCTGCTCGGGAGGCTGAGGCAGGAGAATCGCTTGAACCGGTGGGAGGGGGCCGGCGGTGGGGGGTGCGGAGGTTGCAGTGAGCCAAGATGGCACCATTACACTCTAGCCTGGGTGACAGAGCAAGACTCTGTCTCAAAAATAACATAAAATAAATTTGAAAAAAGAAATGATTACATCTACAATTCTTACATATAATAATGTAAATCGAAATCTTCTTTTTTTTTTTTTTTTTTAAGGGTCCAGTTATTTATTTTTACTATTTCACATTTTCAGCAAACAAATCAAGGTGCAAACAGGGTTTATTTCACATTAATATATTAACTGGATTTTTTGTCAAATAAATAGGGAATTCTCTTTAGATAACCATCTCCTCACTTCATGGCCAGTCCAGGAACAAACAAGAGCGAATGTTAGCGCATCCAGGGGCACGAAGCTTAAGGGGAAGAAGCAGGCTGGGGGGCTAGTGGCAGGTCCCGGCCGGCACGAAGGGTCAGCGGCCCTTGTTTCCAGCCCCACCCAGCAGCCCAAAAGTGGACAGACATGCATTCTCTGGTTCCAGTCAGGAAGCTCCTTCTAGAGGGAAGTGAGAGGTGAGGGAAAGCAAATTCCAGAAACACCAGCGAAAGGCAGAAGCACTTCCTCCCAGCCTCGGCGGCCCTGCCCCGACGCCACCCAAGCCCTGGAAGCTCATTTTACAGCTTCAAAAGTCACACGGGGTGGCAACAGCATGACTCAGGACAAGGAAGGGAAAGGACAGTGGCAGGGCTGCAGCTGGACCCTGGCTGAGTGGAATGCAGACACGGTGGCCTTCTGAGACCAGCATAGACCAGTGGAGGGAATGTGAGCAGGGCCTGGCAGGGCCGGGGAAGACACCTGGCTGGTCTGAAGTGGCTCATGAGGCTGAGTGTAGCAGTGGCTGCCAGACTGAGGGAGCTGGACTGCGGTGGAGGAGGTGGCCAGAGAGTCCCTTCGAGGGGAGAAGCTGAGAGTGAAACAGGAACAGGGGATGCCCCGTGCTCCCAGGAGAGCCCCAGACAGTGAGTGAGGCACACTGGGCAGCGTTGTGGGCTCTGGGCTGGCATGGGAAGCTGGGCGGCACCTCTCCTGAGGCCGGGGGCCCTAATGTCCCACAATGCTAGTTCCTGGTAATTGTTTATGATCAGACCCGGAGGGAGAACAAGGCGCCCCCTCCCCTCCCCCAGCCCCAGTGCAGCCCCAATGGGAGGGGTAGGGGACAGAGATAAGGGTGGGAGGCAGGGAGGCAGGAGGGCCTACTGGGTCTTCTTATCTTCCGGTGGGTAGTAGGGAGGTGGTGGCGGCTGGCTCGTGGGCATGTAGACGTTGTGAGGGTTGCCTGGGTTGTAGTAGGCGCTGGCGGCTGCTTCTGCGGCCTTGGCTTCGGCTGCAGGAGTGGAGGGGACATCGGGGCCGCTGACCGGAGGTTCCATGGGCCCAGGATAGGGCGGTGGTGGGGGCTGCACGTATCCCATGGCCCCGTCCATCATGGGGGGTCCTGGATAGAACTCAGGCGGGGGCGGTGGATAGGGGTAGCCAGGAGGGCAGGGGTACATTCCATTGGCGACTGGCGGGGGATAGACATAGGCCCCGCTGGGCATGTAAGAGTAGCCATAGGCTCCAGTGGGGACTTCACCTCTGGAGGCTTGAGATGCCACCTGGAGCATCCGCTGTCCAAACTCAATGGCGCCCCCTGCCGTGAAAGTCAACTTGTAGGAAGCAGAGCCTTCCCAGCCACCTCCCGCTTCCGCCTTCACTGTTCCCTTGATGTAGTTTGCACCAAATACGGGCTGCTTGATCTCACAGTCTTTCATGAGATAAAATGGCATCATGAAGGACTGCATGGCATCCTTGCCCTTGGACAGAAAGATGACCCGGTAAGGGGTAAGGTAGACGGTGCCTTTCTTGGTCCCTTTGAAGGCTTCTGGCACGTTCTTCATGTCATTGAATGTGAGTTCCACATGATCATAGGACATTAGGATGCTCTCGGTGTTGTTGACGATCACTCCGCCGCCCTCCGAGTGATTCTTGTTGAGCGCCATAGTCTCTCCGACAGGGGTCGTAAATCGAAATCTTCTAAACACAGAAAGTTGCTTTATTTGTTGACATAACCTGAAGTGAGGAAAAATCGTGTCTCTGCGCCTGCACTGAGCATGGTTATCCACGTGTGCTGCTTTGGAAACATCGAAACGTTTGGACGTACGCGCTGCCGAGGCTGCGTAACAGGTGGGATATGCAAGCTACCCTCTTTCTAAAATCCAAAGGGAAGAAAAACTGAATTCTGAATTACATCTGACCCCAAGATGTCAGACAAGGGATTGTTGAGCAATATCTCAGAAAACAGCTGCTTTCAGACCCACACATCTCATTCTTTAGAGAAATCACTCCAAGGGTTACACAACTGGAAACACAATAGCAAGGGGCTGCAGCTGCTTCTCTGGTTCCTGTGCAGATTGGACACATTTGTTTCGTCGTCATCCTAGAACCTGCAGACACGGGGCATCTTGGGGGAGGAGCCCGGAGAAGGACCTGGCACAGTAGAACGGAGTGACCCCCAGGTCCCTGGCATCCCCACCGAGGAGCAGCCCTGCACACAGGGCAACAGCAACGGCAGCTCACGTCTTGCCTCCCTGCTCCGCCAAATGAAACGTGATCTTCCTCGGAAGCGAACCACGAGTCAGGGGCTCTGTGCACATCTATGCACGTTTCAAAAGTCCCGACAGTGAGAAAGTGAAGCCCCTGGGGAGGCACCAGCAGCAGGCTGGACCCTCAGTTTCTGCAGGGTTCCCTCTCTGCCCTCATAGGACCCCCACAGCTCTTCCTTTTGGTTGGTTCTTGGTCAGCACCATAAAATCAATGGCCATCTTTGCCCCCAACAGGTTTGAGGCCGCCCCTGGCCAGCCCTGCTTTGAACCTGGGTGTCCCCAGCCAGGCACACTCACCCATGTGGTCCTGACACTTCCCATGGCCCCAGGGGTGGGCGGGGGCCAGTGTTGTCATTCCACTGGACTTTAGAGGAAAGAAACTGCGATTTTGGATTCCCCATGGCAAAAGCCATAGGTTTGCCTCTCCAGTCAGATACAGGTTCTTTTGGGTAAAGCAGTGAGTCCCTCTCTTTGGGCTGGGACAGGTTGTCGACAGGACCAGATTATTGACACAAAATGTCCTTGCGTATCGTGAGTCAGGAGGGTAAACCAGAGGGATGCCAATGCGCTCTCCGCGGTGGACTCCCCTCTGGGCGATGCAATCCCTGCCAAGGACACGCCTCAGTGAGGGCCTAAACCCTGTGGCCAAAAGGACAAATAGCCCAAACCGTGAGCAAAACAGCATCAGGAAAAACAGACAAGGAAAATCTGTGTCTGGCTTGGCAATGCTCTTTGAAGTTGTCACAGCTTCTGGCGTTCTTTCAGCCTGTTTCAAGGGTCAGGCAAGATTTTCTTCTGATGACCAAGTCTTAAGGAAAGGGCTGGACATGGGGCTCACACTGTAATCCCAGCACTTTGGGAGGCTGAGGCAGTGGATCACCTGAGGTCAGGAGTTCGAGACCGGCCTGACCAATATGGTGAAACTCCATCCCTACTAAAATATAAAAATTAGCCAGGCGTGATGGCACACTCTGTGATCCCAGCTACTCGGGAGGCTGAGGCGGGAGAATAACTTCAAGCCAGGAGGCGGAGCTTTCAGTGAGCCGAGATCATGCCTCTGCACTCCAGCCTGAGCAATAGAGCGAGACTCCATTTCAAAAAAAGCAAACAAACAAACCAACAAAAAAGTTTTGAGGGAAGGCCATCGGCTCCCATGATCAACATTGCTGGTGCAGGGATCACTTTTCAGAGGTTCTCTACTCAGCCATCACTTCTATTTTGCAACTCTGTATTTAACAATTAAGCTTCAGGAAGACTCATCTCCAATGTCCATTGCTCAGATCTCCAGAAGACTTCGAAAGTATCCTTACGTTATTTTAAAAGGAAGACCCCCAGAGGAATGTCAGCCTTTTACCAGTTACTTCGGGAGCTTCACCTCCTTTCCTCTGAGCTCTGGGAAGGGCTGGCCACTGGGTTTGTTTGGTGTTCCCCATGGAACATTAAGCGTGGCGCCTAGGACGTATGAAGGCTGCAGCCCTAACTGGCAGCGAAGGGAAGATGAGTAAGCAAGCAAAGGTGAATAAATGATGCCACTCCATGAAGTGTTTTCGTGAGAAGATACTATTCTGGTACACGTTTATGTTATTTTGAATAGTGGTCTGCTCAAAAGTGAATGTCAGCCGGGTGCGGTGGCTCACGCCTGTAATCCCAGCACTTTGGGAGGCTGAGGCAGATGGATCACCTGAGGTCAGGAGTTTGAGACCAGCCTGGCCAACATGGTGAAACTCTGTCTCTACTAAAAATACAAAAATTAGTTAGGCATGGTGGTGCACGCCTATAATCCCAGCTACTCGGGAGGTACCACTGCACTACAGCTTGGGCGGCAAAGCGAGATTCCATCTCAAAAAAAAAAAAAATCAAGTGAATCTCACTGCATATATATCACATATTTTTGTCTATTAAAATTTATTTCTCAATGACTTGATTTTGTCAACCGGCTACATTTTTGCTTTGGTGGATGTGGGTAAATAACTCACCATCAACCATATTATTTCCTTGACCTACTTTTTTTTTTTTTTTTTTTTTTGAGACGGAGTCTCACTCTGTCACCCAGGCTGGGGTCCAGTGATGTGATCTCGGCTCACTGCAAGCTCCACCTCCCAGGTTCAAGCAATTCTCCTACCTCAGCCTCCTGAGTAGCTGGGACTACAGGTGCCTGCCACCACGCCCAGCTAATTTTTTGTATTTTTAGTAGAGACGGGGTTTCACCATGTTAGCCAGGATGGTCTTGGTTTCCTGACCTCGTGATCTGCCCGCCTCGCCCTCCCGAAGTGCTGGGACAGGCGTGAGCCACTGCGCCTGGCCATTTCCTTTACCTTTAAGGAGAACGGGAGAAAGACAGCAATGAGGGTCCGCAGCTTCAAACGCTGTGAGGAAGCCCGGTGTGTCTGGGCTGAGCTTTAGACATCAGCTCTGGTCGTTTTCTTTTTCAGTTGAGAGCATTTATAGCAGCATCATGGGGTGATTGCAGTGTGGTGACAGCCTGAGGTTCTTCATTCGTGGAATTTGGTACTGGAAGGACAGAGGGAAAGCACTTGGAGGGAAATGAAGGCATTGTGGAGTCGGGGAGAGGAATGGCGGGGCTGTGAGGGACCAGGGGCAGCTCCACGCTCCTCCCTGGAAAGCAGGGAACTCTCCATGAGCTCAAAGTAAGCAGCAGTAGCCCAGGAGGGATGGGCAGCAGTGAGTTGTCAGCTCGCCTAAGCCCTCCAGATGAAGCATCCTGAAGTACCAGGTGGAAGCAGAAAAACACTCAGTTCTGAGAACAATCCTGTGAAGGAAGTTTTGTTTCTTTTTCCTGTACTTACAACGTTTAACATTAGATGATGTCCAGAGATGTTTGTTCTTGTATACGCACTAAACTTGCTGTGCTATGCATTTTCTCAGTTGAAAGAGAAAGAAAAAGCAAAGAGTTGGTCACCACAATCTTTGACACAATTTTTCATATGTCTCAGGACAATCGCTAACTTGCTATTTGTGTCCCGTCTCCTTGTAGCTGATGCAATCCGAGCTTCATTCTGGTATTGGTTGTTCTGAGAGGACGTGACGCAGGACACCCGGCCTCACCTGTCTTGTGGCAACACTTTCAAATCTCTTTCTATTTCAGCTATGGACTTATTCCTGGACAGACATACCTTAATTCAAGCAAATATAAATTATTGAAATAGCTGCACTGCCTCCTAAAAGCAGAGTGTCTTAAGTATAGTTAGGACAGTTATAGATATCCCGTCATTTACACCAACTACTTTAATTCACCATTTACTCAAATCTAAGAATAATTCAAGTCTTTCAACATTGGCTTACAAATATTTTATTTTATCATTATATGTATTTATGGTTTTTCTATTGTTTTTTGGCTCCTCAAACAGAAATGTATGCTTGGTAATATTAGGAGTATCCTGATATTATACATGTATTTTTTTATTTGATAGGTTATTATTATTTTTATTATAAAATTAAAATCCAACCTGTTAATACCAAAAACAAGTCATTCCATTAATGCAAAGGTTATATATCCTTCACTGAAATTTATTTTGTTTTTTTAAATAAGTCATCTACACTTCTTAAATTTATTTCTGGGTATGTTAACCTTTTGTGTTTCATTGGGAATGGGATTGTTGTCTACCATGTATTCAAACTGGTTGAGGTTTATAAATAGAAATGCTACTAATCTAAACACATATTTAATATTTGAAAACCATCACTTCTGGTTTTCTCTCTTTCATGGTGTATAGACCTTCTCTTACATTTTTCAGGCAGGCAATCAATTAACACAATTGAAATGAAGGTTTTCATGCTATTTAAAGAGAAATCAAGGTATGCCCAAGGATTAAAAAGACACGATGACTTTTTTCTTCAAACCACAAGTACATTTAGTTAAACTGTTTCATTTTTTGAAATGTGAATCAATTAAAATGTTTGCTTTGCAATATGGACTATCATCATGTACGTGTTAATGATATAACTTGAGGATAAAAGATTTTGAGCAATTCTTTAAAAATGAAACGCCCACTTTATTGCGTAAGGCTCAGCCCTCCTCTCTCAGCACCTCCCTGCACGGCTGCTTTTGCTTTTTGCTTTGCCCCACTCATCCAGTTTCCTCTGCCAACACTGACTTGGGCTGGCAGGATTAAATTGCCCAAAATTTAACAGCAAAGTTGCAGATGGTACATTACCCACTCATCAGCTGGTATCCCCACCTTTCAACTTTAAAATGAGTCTGGGATCAATTAGTAGAACAGTTGTGTTAATTAAAAGATTCATTCAGAACTCAAAGCCTGCTTAGAAGCTGCAGATTCTGCCTTTTCCAGCCGAAGCCCAGGAAACAAACTGGGAATGAGTCCTTGGCATTTCAGGGAAGATGAAGAAGCGGACTTTTGACCCCATTGCTGGGCACCTGCCAGCTCGCTTTGGGTGAACTTCTCTCTCTGTGGCCCCCCAGGCTCTGAGATTCTTGCCCACCCCAGAGAAGGCATTCCTCTTCCGCTTTGCTCCCGGCCTTGGCCTGCAGGTGACTCCAGGGCTTCCAGTGTCCTTTCTCCACTGAACACCCAAGGCCAGCAGCACCCTGACAAGGGCAAGGGAGAGACGCATCCACATAGCTCCAGGCAGGCTCCGGTCTCGGCCGGGGCAGATTTGGGGAGCAAATAGCAGGGGCAGCTTTGGGTAGACTGTGGTCTTCCTGGAGCTCAGAGTCTAAACTTGTAGGAATATGCAGTTTGCTCCACTTCTAAACACGCACCCCCAGTGTAGACAAAGTTGACAGTCCTGGTTTCAGCCGACCCTCAGTGTTTCCTCATTTGGACTGCGGGGACCTGTTTCCTCATCTCACCCACAGAGCATGGTCTCCAGGGAAGCTTCTGAGCCTCTGTCCTCCTGGGCCAGAGGAGAGAAGGTGATTCCTTGGTGCAGACAAGGGCTCAGTCCTCCTGCTAGCCTTGGGGAGAGACCAGACCCAGCCCCTCATCTCTTCTGTCCTCCTCCTGACCCTGGGGAGAAACCAGACCCAGCCCTCATCTCTTCTTTCCTCCATCCCAGGAGTCCACAGGATGCCTCCCACGGTCTTGGCCGTGAGTGCCCAGCAGGGTTTGTGATGCCCCCTGCTTTGTACGGGCTGCTTTCCTGAACAGCACCCCTTCCACTGCCTACCTAGAGTGGCTGCCCGCAGGCCGGCGGGAGGGAGGTAGCTCGGCTTCATGCCAGGCACACCAGGTTCCCCTCTTCCCTCGGCTTCCCCTCAAGCCCAGCCAGAATCAGCCTGTCTGTTGGATCCCTTTCCTCGGCACCTTGTCCCCACCCCCACCTTTGCTGGCTCCTCTGGGGCTGCACTGGTCCCTAGGCTGTGTGTGATCCAGGGTGCTGGCGGGGTCCCCTGGGCTCCACTGCCCCAGCTGCTGTGAAGGATGGACTTCAGTCATCTGGGACAGCGACCTGTGGGGACAGTACACCATGCTGGAGGCCCTTATGGCATGGAGGGAGCTGTCTACAGAAGGAAAGATGTGACTACAAGCAGAGAAGCAAGAGAAAGAGACAGGGACAGGCAAGTGTACCCAAGAAAGCTGGAGTCTCAGAACAGGGACAGAGAGGGACAGAAGACCCACATGAAGAGAAGTCAGAGAGAACCAAGAGGGTCTGACTTCACCATGGAGGCCTGGCCCAGCCCTGCCCGTAGCCCCCCAGGCCCTGGGACCCGGGGGCCACCCTGCTGTGGGTGCAGCCACAGGTCTCCGGTCCCTTGCAGCTCCTTCGAGTCGGCGTCCACCCTGAGGTGCTCTGTCAGGGAGGTCCCAGCCGCCAGGCTGGTGCACTGGAGGGCCTGTTTCCTCATCTCAGCCTCGGATCCTCCACACCCTGGGGCTTGTTGTGCAAGCTGGGAGCAGAGACAAAGACTTCAACCACTGGTTCATGTGACGGTGTGACCTGGCAGCTGCTTTTCTGACCAAAATCAGCGAAGGCGGGAGCTGGGGTGTGGGCAGCAGCTGCCCAGTGAGAAAGGAAGTGATAGTTTTTAGCCACGGGCCGTGTTAATTGCTGCTGATGTTAATCAGGCACATGATGTATCTGCAAGGCTGGGGACAGATGCTTCCTACGAGTGAAATCTGAGTCGAAGGAGAAACCTGCTCAGTGGATGCACCATGCAGATGCACCATGCATGTGCCGGTTTGGGGGTGTAGTGGGTGTGTCTGTTGGCCCGAAAGAGTCCTTCAAGAGCCTTTGCTGAAGGGACATCACCCTTGGTTCAGGCGAAAGCTCCCTTGGTTCAGGTGAAAGCACCAGGGGCCCACAAGGGGCAGGAGCACGGCCAGGGCAGAGGTGGCCGAGCAGAGCCCAGGGATGGCCTGGTGTGGAGGAGGGCCATCTGCCTGAGAGGGTCAGGACAGCCCAGGACAGGGACGGCCAGGAAGAACTACCCAGCCATGATCAGGGCCCTCTGGTGGGCTGACCCCAGCTAGAAGTCGGCAGGTTGATGTGCCTGGGCTCAGCCTCCAAGACCACAGCAGAGGGGACATGGGTGGTGGGACCAGCAGGAGATCAGTTCTGTGGGCATCACCCATCCCCTCCCAGACCTGGGGCCAGCTGCTAAGCAGCCACTTAGGGGCAGGGAGGGTCCCCACATTCTGGGTGCTCAGCGCCCCACATCTAAGTGGATGAGGGTGGGCCTTAGGCACCTGGGCTCTGCAGGCTGCTCTGAAGGCCCTGGGCAACTGGGAGGGCTGCAGTGTGGCTGGGAGGGTCTCCCTTCTCCCCCGGAGTCATGGGGTCTGCAGCCCCCTGGGGTGGCCCTCCGCCAGGCAGGCTCAGCAGAGGCTGGTGGTCAGCCGGGAGGGGGCTTCTTCTCGTGGGGCAGAATCCCGTTAGCCCTGCATGAGATGGGCTAATGGCTTCCTTCGAGAACCAGCTCAGGAACATTCAGTTCCTGCAGCCCCTCCTCCTAGGAAGTCTGGCAGAGCCAGAGTGCTGCCTCGGAGCTGGCCCAGGGGTGCAAGGTGGGTGACTCTCGTGCTGAGGCCTGGGTGTGGGCTGGCCAGGCCCACCAGACCAACTCCTGGCAGCCCCCAGCCAGCCCCTTGTGCTTGTTCTGGACTTGGCAGGAGCTCAAGAGTCCTCCCTTTCCAAGGACAGACTTCTCCGGGAATGAGGGTCCTTCTGGCCAGCAGGGCCAAGCCTGGTCACTGTAATGTAGATCCACGTGGCTCTGCCTCTCAGCAGAGCTCCCAGATGACGCTCCCATCCTGGTCCATGGGCTGCCTCTCCACATCCCCAGGCTCCAGCAATGCACCCTCAACAGACCCACGGGGGCTCGCGAGCTCCTGGTCCAAGGCCTCCTTTGGCAGCAGGGACTCAGGAGGGAGAAGAGTAAGCCATTGGCCACATGGTTGGTCAAATCAATTCCTAGAGGTTATGGCCCTTCTCTGCTATGGCCTCCACCAAACCACACATGTAGGGTGGAGGGGAAGTGGCCTCTGTGGCTGCCCAGCTGGCAGAGTGTGGTCTGTCCTGCTCTAAACTGGGTCTCCAGAAGGCACTGATTTCCAGGTGGCCTGGTGAGACTCCTTGGTGTACAGCTGCTTATGACCAGCACAGTTAGGGGCTGTCGTCCCCACTGCCACTGGTACCCGCAGAGCCGAGTCCACTCCTGGGGCCAGCTGGGTCAGGGTGCGGCCAGGGTGTGGGGCACCAGGGAGCTCTCCGGGACCCCCAAAGCCAGATGCGGCCGTGGCCACTCGTGCTCTGTGGACAGAGAAGGCAGAATTCCCAGGACACTGTGCTCAGGAAAGTGAGTTCCAGAGGAGCCTGAGGAGATTTGGGGGCGCCCAGGACAGCCTGGCTCTGTGCAGGTCCATGGGAAAACCTTCCACTCTCCCCTTTCAGGGAGGTCTGGGGGCTCGGCTGCCCCTCAGTGGGCCACGGCGACTTCTAACCATTTCTGCAATGGATACAGCTCTGGCCTGTGGGGCTGGGTAGGAGCCTCCAGCCCTGGCCCATCCACCCCAGCCCTTGCTAGCGGCATGACCGTGGGTGAACAGCGGCACCTGCCAGCCTCAGTTTCCCTGTCTGTGAAGGGAGGCACAGTGTCAGTTTGACCCCGGAGGCTGCAGTGAGGACAGGGGCCAGGAGGTCAGGAGAGCCGCCCGTTTCCGGCCAAGGCACCGTGGCGTTTGTGGAACACGGCCCCACTGACTTCAGCTGCCCCACTGACTTCAGCATGACAGAAGGAGCCATGAGAAGAGTCGATCTCCCGGGGGCTTCATGTGTCTTTTGCTGCATTTTACTCGCACACGACCCTCCTAGTCCATGTAAGAGAAAATAAGTTTGTGGAACAAACCCAGTATTTACTTAATTTTTAAAATATAAGCTTCACAGTCCAGGGTTACATAAAAAGAAGAGATGCTTTCTGGCCAAGCTTTGCTCCTTGCTGCGTTTCCCCTGCTGTCTTCTCATGGAGCTGGGAGCAAACCGCTTCCAACCTCAGAAAAGGTGAAACAGAGGCCGCTGGTGCTATTTTCAGCATGAACTTACAAAGTAAAAGCAGCTGTGACATGAAAGTTTTAGGAACATTTCCATTTCCTGGAGCGATGGAACAGAGAGCGCTGCCAGCAGGCCCTGAGCAGCCGGAATCAGCTGCTTGGATGAGTGGGGCATCCAGGCCTCCGCAGCCCAGCCTGGCACTGCGAGGCCCCGGCTGTATGTAAAGGCCAAGAGTCAGTAATTCATTGTGGTGGGGGAGGCGGGCCGAGGCTGAGGCTGGTGTGTCCAGCTGGGGTTCACCCCTGGGCCCCACCATGTTCTGGGCTCTGAGGGGAGAGGATGGTTTTCACATGGGCCCTGCCTTGACCCTCTCAGAGCCTGGCTGTGTCTGGCCTGTGTGCCCATTCTTCCTGCCTGCTGCCCCCATCCCTACCTCTAGCTGAGGTCAGAGTCCTTGATGGAGCCCCAGGAGACTCATGGGGACCCCTCTGGCATTCTTCAGCCCCCCACTCCCAAGATTCCCAAGGTGCCTGCCCGGGAGGCACCCAGGGGCTGCAGTGGGGGGTGATGACTCCACGGGGCCCAGGTGTACGTAGCTGCCCTGCTGTTGCCTGTGGGCTGAGCCAGCTCTGGGGCCTTCACCCCCACCTGGGCTGGAGAGGGTCCCAGCGGTCACCTCAGCAGCACCCACCTGGGGGCCCAGAAGCTTGGGACTGCATTTCCTGGGGGTGCCCACGGACAACACTGCCTCCTGCCCCCAGGGCTGGCTGGCATCCCCTGAGTGTTGTTCACCATCCATGATGGTGTCCCTGGCAGACCTGTTCCAGGGGATATCCTTGTTAGTGTTTGGGAGTCGAAGCGATCGCGGCCGTGCCCCACCCGGCACAGGAAAATTCGGGGACAGAGCTGCAGAAGGAGTTCCTGTTTCCCTCAGGGCTTCCTGAGGAACTGGAACCGGAGCCACCCCAGGCTGAGCATGAGCTGGACCCCCAGTTACCACAGACCTCACTCTCTTTCTTTCCAGAAAGTCCCCAGGATGCCCCGGCTCACGCACTGTCTGGACCCAGAGGCCGTGTTCTCTCGCACGCACGCATGGAGGCGTGAACACATCCTCAGCTCGGGAGCTGATCCTGCTGTTTCAGTGATCCCAGAGTCCGGCCCTCGGGGCAGGCTCACCTTCGAGGCCATGGGAGGGGGTCTGAGGTGAAAATGTAGAAGCATCCACCGGGCCTCCTGCCATCTGACCTGATCTCTGTCCTGGGAGTTAGCACGGGGCCCCTATGTTGTCTGTGGGCCTCCCCGGGGGAGCTTTGCTCATGGACACAGGGACCAGGCAGCACCTGGGGTCCCTGCTGAACAACTGGTAATGAACATGGCAGTGCTCTCCCCAGCACCCTCCCTGCAGCAGACAGACCAGGAGGCAAAGTCTGGGTGTGACAACACTGTGTCCGGACACCAGAAAGGGAGGCGGCTGTCCAGAGAGGCCATCCCCTCCATGGGGAGACAGCCCCGTGCCTGACGACAGCCGCACAGCCTCCTGGTGCCAGCCTCACAGCTCAGGTCCTCTCTCCACCTGGAGGAGTAGCTCTGGGATTACAGGAAAGGAAAGAGGAGCCCAGCAGGGGTTAGACAGGGTCAGCGGCGCTGCTGGGGAGTGGTCTGGTAAGTGTGGCTCATTCCTCCGACCTTCACCCCACAGAGGCTGTGAGTCCCTTAGGGATAAAATGCCAAATTTCCACCGACCCTTGTAGGTTTCACGAAGTTAAACAAGTGTGCTCTGTGACCTGACGTCTTCCTCGGGAATTTGTCCAGAAGACAATCAGAAGGTGGGCAAAGATACATTCCCAAAGGCACCTCGGCTGCTTGTTTCAGTGGCCAAAAAAGCAGACGTGATATAAAGGTCCATTGGCAGGTCTGGGTAGAGCAAGTTACGGCACCGCCGGCCCACGTGCCCTTCAATGCCCTCCAGAGAGAGGAGCATAGAGACACACCAAGCTGCCCGGGACCAAAGACACGGGTGCAGACGGCCTCACGCCCCCGCCCCCACCTTTTCCTGCGCTGGCCTTAATAGCGGCTGCAGGAACCTCTAGGGAAAGGACTTGGGGGACACACCTGCTTTTACTTTTTTGTAGTTTATATTTTTACAAGGGGTATGTATCATTTTTATAATCAGACAATACATGAAGCTATTTTCAGGGTAAACCTCCCACACAAACTCTGGGTCTCTGTGTTAGGGGCCAGGCCTGCGCCCGGGGTCTCTGCAGTGGAAGGACTGGGACTGTGCTCTGGGTCCCATTGGTTGAGGCAGCGCTGACTGGGTTTAGCCTGGGGCTTTCTCTGTTACAAAAGTGCACCCTCATCAGATGGGGTTGGGGAGTGGCCTTCGCTGGGGTGGTCCTCCTGGCTGAGCAGGGCCGGCCCAGGGCACGGCGGGGCCAGCACGTCCCTGTCCAGGGGTGCAAGGGTTCACCGAAGACTCAGGCAAGGGGTTTAAACACAGGCTTCCTCCCCAAGGTCAGGTTCACGGGGGGCTGTTGGAAACTCACTCCTTCCCTTGCAGCAGGGACCACTCCAAGGGCCGCGGCATGGACATGAGCGGCAGCGGTGACCCGGGAGCTGCTGGCCTGGTGGCTATTTTTTCCAAGGAGACAGCGTCTCGGCTCAGGTGTCTTGGGGACGGCCGCACCCTGATGTATCTCACACCCCTGCAGGCCCCACGTCAGTGGCTTCTGGGGACAGGGTGCAAGGCTGGCTTTATGGGGCTGCAGCTGGGGCCCAGAGGGGGTGCCCCCAAGACCCCATTCTTGCCTCGAATTCTTAATCATTGTTGAAGGGTGGCCTCGCAGTTTTGTTTTGCACTGGGCCCTGCGTGAGCAGCGGGTGCAGAGAGTGCATCCAAAAGAGTCCCTGCAGACGTGGGAGACTCCCCGGGGCAGGCAGGGGAAGAAAGTCACCCTCCTGATGGAACAGCAGGTCCTCCTGGGGCAGAAAAGCCAGGAGCTGCCCCCGTACAGCGCCTGGTCGTCCCTGGGAAGCACAGGAAGAAGGGACATGTGGGTGGGAGTCAGGCAGAGGGTCCAGCCCCTGCCCTGCCCCCACCGGAGGGACCCGGCTTGAGTGTCCAGGGCCTGGTGATCTGGCAGCCCCGCAGCCTCGACCGAGCCCCTCCCTCTTCCGGGCTCTGAGAGGAGAGGCCACCCCAGGAGGAGGCCCTGCCACAGTCTAATAATAACTTCCCGCTGGTCCAGTGAGCGCCAGCGCAGGCTATTTTTAGAGTCCCCTGGCCCGGCCCCCGTGTGACTCAGCCAGGCCAGTGCTGGGATGAGAAAGTCACCCTCTGTGTGGGCCGCCCAGGCCCAGGGGGTGGCCAGCTAGGGCCTCAGGCCTGTGGAACCTGGAACAGCCTCTGCCACCCCACCCCACACCCCGCCGGCCACGGCTCCCTCCTGGCTCCCTGCCGGCTCCTCCCCCAAAGCTAGCATGGAAAATCTGATGTCAGAATTCCAGCTTCCGCAGGAATGTGGCCCGACCTTCACCTCCCGGAGTTGCCTTGTTGAGGCCTGAGGGGCTGGCTTGGATCTCACCCCTAGGCGTGCCCTGACACCTGACAGCCCTCTTTCCAACCAGCTTGGGGTCACCTGCACCCCCCGCCCCACTGCAGCCCTGGCTGGACTAGTGCCTGCGTCTTGCTCTGCTACTGAGCACCCCAAGGTGCCATGCAGCAAGTGCCCGGGCTGGTCTCGCCCCCAGCAGCCATTTGTTGGTGCAGTTGTCCGGGGGACTTGTCGCTGGGACAGTTTCTGTAGCAGGTGACTTGGGTGCCTGTGTACCTGGGAGCCAAGGGGACGGGTCCCTGCCCCAGCCATGTGTCACTGTATCACATGGGTAGGGAGGCCCCTGATCCCACCTTTGAGGTGAGGGGAGGGTGGCAGGATCAGGAGAGAGCTCTGTGTGTGTGTGTGTGTGTGTGTGTGCGCGCGCGCACTGTGTGCTGTGTACTTGCAAATGCACGCTGACGTATATGGTGTGCATGTGTATACATGCATGTATGAGCACATATTGTGTGGATGTGTACGTGTGTGTGCACTGTATCTTGTGTGCACTATGTTTGCATGTGCACAGCACACATGTGTGCATAGTGAACATGAACTGTGCCTGCACATGCCGGGGAGCCAGTCCCTTGGGAGCAAACCATTGCTTCCTCAACATCTTCTGGTCACGAGGAAGCACTGAGTGCCTCTCACGGCCAGGCACCTTCCCACCACAGCCAGAGCCCTGCACAGTCTCTCCAGCCCAGTCCACACGCCTCCTGTGAGACTGGTGGTCTTCATGCCCCAGGTTGAAAGGGGAAGAGGGAGACCACTTCACAGCCAGGGCCAGCCATAGGGCAGAGGACAGAGGACAGAGGGCGGAGGGCAGAGGGCAGAGGACAGAGGACAGAGGGTGGAAGGCAGAGGGAGGTGGCTCTGCTGGAGCTGGGACACTTGTTTCTGCAGGGGCATGGGCATTGGGGGCCCCCTCCAGAGTCAAGGAGGCTTTGTAGTGGATGGAGAGTGAGCTGACCACCCTGGCTGGAGCTGTGGGTGCAGCAGACTGAAATGAGACACCCAGCACCCCAGTTCTCCCTCACCACTTTCCCGGGGGCTCCAAGTGGCTTTGGGCACTGTCCCCTCTGCAAGCAGGAGAACCATGCAGGTAAGGGCAGCAGCTGGGGTCCCCGGCCTCCCCAGCTCCCCAGCTCTGCCATAGCTCCCAGGTGCCATCCAGCTGTTGGTCGCGTTGTCCCGACTGCCCATAGCTCCCGGGTGCCGTCCAGCTGTGGGACGTGTTCCCGTTTATTTCCCAGAACGACGTCATTCGGGAAGGTGGCGTTGCTGTACAAGCCCTGGACCCCCAGCATGGGAGCCGTCCCTGGTTGGTTTTCAAGCGTTAGGCTGCTTTCATATGTAGACGAGAAAATTGCTTCCTGTGAAGATGGATGATAATAGGAAATTGTACCTTGTTGATCCAACATCTTTTTTTTTTCTTTTTGACTCCTAAGTTTGGCTTTAATGAAACAAAGGAAAATAAAAAGATTTATAAAAAGCGATTCATGTTTTCTAGAATGGAAGCATTATGTTGTTTTTCACTAACTTCAAAATCTCTTGGAGAAAGGTTTCCGTATTAAAGGTCGGGCTGGCTGCCCCCTGCAGACTTCCTCTTTAAACTTCCCGCTGAGGTGCTCTTGGAGACGGGAGGAGCACAAACCCGTAACACCTGTGGAGTCCGAGACCCAAGTCCACCATGAGAGTCTGGCAGGACTTGCAGGCAGCTGCAAGACTGGCAGAATTTGGTGGAAAACATGCTTGGCGGCCCCGCTGCTGTGCCTCCGCCACAGAGGCTGCAGTCCAGAAATGCAGACTGCCTCGGGCCCACCCCGTTCCTTGCCTCTCCTGCAGGAACCCGAGGCCTGTGTTCATCAGAGCTCCAGTTGGGGGCTGCTTTGGGGGCAGCTCTGTTATTTCCCCAGGTGCCTCTTGTGGTTCCATCCCTTCTGAATCCAGGCAGGGATAGTGGCCGGGGACCTCCTCGTGGCGCCACACAGACCCCCCGCCTGAAAGCGTCTCACGGAGGGGCCTCGGGCCAGGCCAGAGGGAGAGCCCAGGAGCCGTGAGCACAGGGCTTTATAGCATTTTAGAGTTCAGGGCAGACAGAGGGCTTGGAGGACAGAAGAGCTGAGCTAGACATGGATGGGGAGTGCCCAGGAACTGGCTCCCTAGGGCCTCCATCCAGCCAGGGCTTCATGGGGTGAACCAGCCCCAGATGGGCCCCAGAGGAAGGAAACCCATATACGTGTCCTGTTTATATCAAACGCAGAGCTGATCATCTTACACACGTGCACCACATACACACACACAGCACACATACACACACCACACACATACCACACATACACACACCACACGAAACCCCCCACACCCATACATACATGCATACAAACACAACACACACCACACATCCATACATATATATACCACACACACACCACGCACACTCACATACACATACCATGCACACATGCACACAGCACACATCCATATACACACCACACACATACCACACATACACCACACACAACCCCCCACACCCATACATACATGCATACAAACACAACACACACCACACATCCATACATATATATACCACACACACACCACGCACACTCACATACACATACCACACACACATGCACACACAGCACACATACATACATATACACACCACACACACTCCACACACCACACACATACCACACACACATACACACACAACACACAAGCACACACACACACATGCATACATATACATACCACACATGCAACACCATGCACATACCACACACACTCATACACAACACACATGACACACACACATACTCCTATGCATACATGCACACACCCACCACACATGCACACAATGCACACTCACATAGGCCACACACACACCCCACACATATCACGCACATACCCCTATATATACATGCATACACACACCACACACATAATGCCACATGCAAACCACACATACACACACATGCATACACATATACATACCACACATACACACACCACACACACACCCATACATACGTGCATACGCAAACCACACACGCACCCCTCATAAGCCGTTCCTGATATCCACACCAGGCAGCTCATAAATGGTCCTAGCTGAGAAAGTGAAACACCATTATTCTTCATTCTGCTGGAAAAACAGCAATGCATTTAAAAATGCATGGCAAATAGAATCCAGAAAATGAAACAAAATAAAAATAAGCAAAATTATAATTATAACACCCAGGCAATTAAAATATGAAAATCTCAACAAAAGTAATTTTATAAAAATATAAATTAACAAAATCTCCTCAAGAAGCCTGAGAAAAACTAAACAGGCCAATAACTATGGAAGGTGTTTGAAAAATGCTGTCTAGGAATTACCTCTAAATACAGGTTTCATGGATTGACCTTTTTTGCATTTAAAGAACAAGCAATTCCCAAGCTATGTACTCCTTTCTAATTCGTTTTATGAGGCATTACCTTGATTGAGACACCAAACTCATTCAAAAAAGAAAATTATTGACCACTCAGAAGCAAAAATTGTAAATGGAATCCTAGCAAATCAAATCCAAGAAGACATGAAAAGAATATGATGTCCAAATATGGTTTATCCCAGGAATGCAAAGATAGTTTAATTTCAGGAAATTAATAAGATCTACGATAGTCAAAGGTGAAAGAAAAAAATCATATCTCAATAAGTTACAAAGAGGGATTTGATAAAATTCCAAATCTATTCTTAATACTCTTTTTTTTTTTTTTTTTTTTTGAGATAGTCTCATTCTGTCACTAGGCTGGAGTGCAGTGGTACAATCTCAGCTCACTGCAAGCTCCGCCTCCTGGGTTCAAGCGATTCTCCTGCCTCAGCCCCCTGAGTACCTGGGACTACAGGCATTTGCCACCATGCCCAGCTAATATTTGTATTTTTAGTAGAGACAGGGTTTCACCATGTTGACCAGGATGGTCTCGATCTCTTGACCTCATGATCTGCCTGCCTCAGCCTCCCAAAGTGCTGAGATTACAGGTGTGAGCCGCCATGCCTGGCCTATTCTTAATATTCTTAAACAGAATAGAATATGGAGGAAGAAAAAGAGCATTTGCTAGGACAATGGTCACCACAGCAAAACCCCAGGCTGGGCAGTCCATTGATATGCAGGTTCATGTGGTGCCAAGTCAGGGAAACCAAGTCACAGTAGCTGGAGCAAGTGAGGGAATTTGCCAGAAGGCTTGCTGGGCATCTCACATATCCCACAGAAGGGTGAAAGGAGCTGTTTGTCTGTGGGAACCATGAGCTTCCGCCATGGAGTCCTGCTATGGGTAAGCTCAGCTCCTGGTCTCTGTGTCCTTGGGTTCAGATTTCAGTCTGCCAGCAGGGTCTGAAAGATGGACCAGGCAGCCAAAACGCATCTGTGGGAGGCCACCCTTATAGAGGGTGGGGGATGAGAGGAGGGCTTGTGTGGACCTGGATTACTGGGGATGAGAGGAGGGTTCAGTGGACCTGGCTTGTTGGGAATGAGAGGAGGACTCAGGTAGACCTGAGTCATTGGGGATGACAGAAAGACTCCAGTGGACTTGGGTCACTGGGGATGAGAGAAGGACTTGGGTGGACCTGTGTCATTGGGGATGAGAGGAGGGCTCAGTTGAGCTGGGTTGTTGGGGATGAGAGGAGGACTTGGGTGGACCTGGGTCGCTGGGGATGAGAGGAGGGCTCGGTAGACCTGGGTTGTTGGGAATAACAGAAAGACTGTGGT
This sequence comes from Theropithecus gelada, assembly GCF_003255815.1. NCBI lineage: Eukaryota > Metazoa > Chordata > Mammalia > Primates > Cercopithecidae > Theropithecus > Theropithecus gelada. Next base: position 129,049,889 of record NC_037677.1, on the reverse strand, counting down.
GGACTTGGGTCATTGGGGATGAGAGAAGGACTCGGGTGGACCTGGGTCACTGGGGATGAGAGGAGGGCTCGGTGGAGCTGAGTTGTTGGGGATGAGAGGAGGAGGACTCGGGTGGACCTGGTCATTGGCAGCACCTACCCAGCTCTGTGTCTCTTCTCTCACCCATCCACCCTGGGAATGGGCAAGTGACCTGGGGTGACAATCAGCACACTGTTTTCCTGGCCAGAGGTGGGCAAGAGGTCCCAGGAGACCAGTGAAGCATAATTAGACTTTTTCTGGAAATTCTGGAAAAAATATACACATTCTTCCCTTGAATTCATACCCAAGGGGACATGCAGTCTAGAGCTATTGCAGCCATCTTATGACAGGGGAAGCACATACACACACTTAGAATCTAGGCTGGGATGCTTGATCCAGCCACACCTGAATCTCACAACTATGTGTAAATGAGCAAATGCCCTTGAAGCTAATTTGGTTGTTTTTTCTGTCTTTTGCAGGAGTCTAGATGAACATAGGCAGCAGCCAAAGGCCACAGTCACAGCAAACCTACCCACTTTCACCACTGTCATCTCATATTGTCCTAAAATTTCCAGCCAGTGCAAAAAAACATGAAAAAGAAAAAATGCGGCCACTGGAAAAGAGGAAAAGTCATTGTTATTAGCTGATGACGTGAATGTCTTCCTGAAAACCTTAAGGGAACCAACTGGAAAACAACCAGAAATGAGAGCATTGAGTTAGGCAACTGCTGATCTGCTTTCTGTCACTTTGGACGAGTTTCGCCTGTCCTGGTATTTCATAGCCCTGGAATCCTGCAGCATGTAGCCCTTTGTCTGGCTTGCTAAGTGTAATGTTCTTGAGATTCATTCATGCAGCTGTGTATACCTGCGTGATTGTTTCTCTTATTGATTGCTGAGAAGGGTTCCAGCGTACGCATTTTCCAGTCTATTTGTTCGTCCGTTGTTAGACATTTGAGTTATTTCCAGCTTGGGAATCTTATGAACAAAACTGCGATAAACATGCATATTCAAGCCTTTGTGGATATGTGCTTTCTTTTGTCCAGGATAAATGTCTCAAAGTGGGCTTCCTGGGTCTCATGGTAAGTGTATATTTCACTTTCTGTACCACTTTACAGTCTCATTGTCCTCATTCCTCATTTCCCCGATAACTAAGGATGTCAGTATCTGGTATGGTCTGGATCCTTGTCCTGGCCCAAATCTCATGTTCAGTTGTAATCCCCAATGTTGGAGTTGGGACCTGGTGTAGGTGATAGGATCGTGGGGGTGGATTTCTCCCTTGGCTGCTGTTGTCACAGTAGTGAGTTAGTTCTCGTGAGATCTTGTTGTTTAAAAGTGTGTAGCACCTCCCCTCCATCTCTCTTCCTCCTGCTCTGGCCATGTGACGTGCTGGCTCCCCCTTCACCTTCTGTCGTGAGTGTAAGTTTCCTGAGGCCTCCCCAGAAGCCTTCTATGCCACCATGCCTTCCTGTACAGACTGCAGAACCCTGAGCCAATTAAACCTCTTTTCTTTATAAATTACCCAGTCTCAGGTATTTATTTATAGCAGTGCAAGGATGACTGAATACAGTATCCTTTTGTGTGCTTAGTTGGCCATTTGTACATCATTTCTTATAATTTGTCTGTTCAACTTTTTGTCCATTTATGAAACTCGTTGATTTGCTTTCTTATTGAATTATAAGTGATTTTTATGTATCGTGGGGAAAGTCCTTTGTCATTTGTAGGCATTGCAAATATTTTCTCACAGTCTATGACTTGTCTTTTCATCAATTTAATGATGTCTTTGGAAGACAAAAAGAATTTAATTTTTATGACATCCAATTGAACAACTTTTTTTATAGTAACTGCCTTTTCTGCCCTAAGAAATGTTTGTTAACTCAGAATCACAAAGTTTTCTTCTATGTTTTAGTCTAGAAGTTTTATGGAATTAGCCTCCACATTTAGGTCCATGATCAGTGCTAAGGTCATTTTTAAGGATGTGGTCTGGGTCAAGGTTCATTTTGTGTGTACAGATGTCCAATTGTTTCAGCACTATTTGTTGAAAAGGCTATTTTTTGGCCAGGCGCAGTGGCTCCTGCTTGTAATCCCAGCACTTTGGAAGGTCAAGGCGGGCGGATCACGAGGTCAGGAGATCGAGACCATCCTGGCTAACACGTGAAACTGCGTCTCTTCTAAAAATACAAAAAATTAGCCGGGCATGGTGGCGGGCACCTGTCGTCCCAGCTACTCAGGAGGCTGAGGCGGGAGAATGGCGTAAACCCGGGAGGCGGAGCTTGCAGTGAGCCGAGATTGCGCCACTGCACTCCAGCCTGGGCGACAGAGAGAGAGTCATCTCAAAAAAAAAAAAAAAAAAGAGAGAAGAGAAAGAAAAAGCTATTTTTCCCACACTGAATTGGCTTTGAATCTTTGTCAAAATCAATTGACTATATATGCATGAGTATATTTCTGAGATCTATTTTGTTTGACTCATCTATGTGTCCATTTTTTTCCTTTCTCAAAACCACAGTGTCTTGACTACTATACCTTTACAGTAAGACTGAAAATCAGGTAGTGCGAGTCCCCCAACTTGTTCTTTTTCAAAACTGTTTGGACCATTCTAGTTATTTTGTCTTTCCATACACATTTTACAATTTTATTTTTTATTTCTACTACCCAAAAAATCCTGCAGGTATTTTTATGAGAATGTTGTTAAATCTGGGATCCACTGAGGAAGAATTGTCATGTTAGCAATATTAAGTTTTCCAATCTACGAACATAGTATCTCTCTCTGTTTATTTAGTTCTTTGCTTTCTTTAATTAACGTTTTATTGTTTTCAGTTTACAGGTGCTCATACATATCTTGTTCAACTTATACATAAGTGTTTTGCGTTTTTTGCTGCTGCTGTTGTAAATGGCACTTTTTTTTTTTTTTTTTTTTTTTTTGAGACGGAATCTTGCTCTGTCACCCAGGCTGGAGTGCAGTGGTGCAATCTCAGCTCATTGCAAGCTCTGCCTCCTGGGTTCACACCATTCTCCTGCCTCAGCCCCCCTTAGTAGCTGGGACTACAGGCGCCTGCCACCATGCCTGGCTTTTTTTTTTTTTTTTTTCAGTGGAGATGGAGTTTCACCATGTTAGCCAGTATGATCTTGATCTCCTGACCTCGTGATCCACCTGCCTCAGCCTCCCAAAGTGCTGGGATTACAGGTGTGAGCCACCAGGCCCGGCCAGTACTTAATTTTTAAAAAAGATTTCCAGTTGTTCATTGCTAGTATATGGAGATGTAATTGACTTTGTGTGTGGCCTCATTTAACTCATTTACTAGTTCCAGTAGCTTTTTGGTAGGTTCCTTGGGATTTTCTACAGATTATGATTTTCTAGACAATTGTGCTGTCTTCAAATAGAGACAGTTTTATGTTTTCCTTTCTCATCTTTCTGTCTCGTGTTTCTTTTTCCTTGCGCAGGCAAGGCCCTCTGGCCCAGCGGATCACAGGGGCAGGAAGAGCTGCCGTTCTTGCTCCCAGCCCCATGGGAAACGCATTTGGTCTTCACGGCTAAGAATGGTGGGAGCTGTGAAGTTTTCATAGATGCCCTTATGGGGCTAAGGAAGTTTTCTTTGGCTCCTTTGCTGAGAGTTTTCATCATGAATGAATGTTGAATTTTGTTAAAAATTTTTTTTTACACATCAGCTGAGATGATTATGCGTTTCTTTAATCTGTTGATACGGTGAATTACGTTGATGGGTGTTTTGTTTGTTTTGTTTCGTTTTTGTTTTTTCAGAGATAGGGTCTCACTGTGTCACCCAGGCTGGAGTGCAGTGGCGCTATCACGGCTCACTGCAGCCTCGACCTCCCAGGCTCGAGTGACCCTCCCGCTTCAGCCTCTCAGGTAGCTGGGACCACAGGCGTGCGCCACCATGCCTGGCTAGTTTTTGTGCTTTTCATAGAGACGGGGGTTTTGCTATGTTGCCCAGGTTGGTGTCAAACTCCTGAGCTCAATCTTCCCACCTCGGTTTCCACAAGTGCTGGGATTACAGAGCTACTGTGCCCAGCCCACTGATCGATTTTCAGATGAGGAACCGGTCCTGCATTTCCAGGATAAACCCCACTGGGTCACGAGATGCTGTTGTTCTCCTCTAATCCTGGACCCGCTGTGTTACTGTTTCGTCGAGCGATTTCGCTGCTCCTCGGAGGCTCTGGTCTGCGGTTGTCTTTTCTTGTGATACCTTTGTCTTTGTTCACTGTGTGCCTGGGACCAGGACAAAGGTTTGCTGAGACTGTCCGGTTAATCTCTGTGAGGGTCCGTCACCATGCCCCAGGCTAGGGTAGGGGACAGAACTGGCCCAGAGCACACAGTGAGCCTTGCAGAGGCCAGGCCAGGCTCATGGCGACTTCTGCCCACGTGTTTCTGTGAGGACCCGTGTCCTGGCTCTGTGTCACAGCCACAACCCACCTCCCAGGCTCCTGGGGCCCAGCCTGTCTCAGGAGGAAAGGGCAGAGTGGGGCTTGTGAGTCTCTGGGGGCACCAGTGAGTCCCTCACAGGGAGTGTCTGGAAGCTCGGCCGGGGCTGTCGGCTGTCCTGGGCCAGCCTGAGCGCCTGGCTTCCCGGGAAAGAGGCTCCGGGGCAGGTGCCTCCTGAACCTGGGGGTGGCCGCAGAGCCCAGCAGCAGGAACAGGTCTCCAGGGATGACCAAGGGGGCCAGCTGGGATGTGGGGGGAGCAGGACGGGCGGGAGGAACTGGGGGCAACCTGCCTGGGTGGGAGTCAGTGTCCTCTGCAAGCTGTTGGTGAGCTTGGTGGGCTCTCCTGCCATTGTGGGAGTAACGCCCACCGTGGCCCCCACAACTAGGAAAGGGTGGGCTCTCAGCCCCCACCCCTAGGGAAGGGGAGGGGGTGATTAGCCACACCTGGAGATTGTTCCAGACCTGGGCCGGGACTTAGAGACCCGTGGGGGGCCTGGAGACCTGGGACCCCCAGAGGAGGGCTGGGCAGGGCTGGGCGGGATCCTGCCTCCGGCTGAGTGTGGACTCCAGAGAGGGCCGGGCCAGGGGCTGACCAAGGGGGCCTGGGAGCCAGGAAGCCGTTGGAGGGTCTGAGCAGGAGGGTCACACCCTGGCCTGCAAGCTGTTGTGTCATTTGGTTTCCTCTGAAAACGCAAGTCCAGCCGAGAGGCTGCTTCTGTCCTTCGGGGTCCTACTCTGGCTGCTCTGGAGACCCTATCCCTGAGATCCACCGTCCAAGACAGGGAGAGCGGATATCAAGGCCAGCGGCCCTCCCCGCCCCACCACCACGGTCAGAGCGGTCACTGGGAGGGGCTTGGAGGAGCCGGCAGGGCCTTGCGGGAGGCCCCCCGCCCGAGCAGGATGGCAGCATTCCGCCCTCTTCAGCCCCAACCCTCTAGAACTTTGCCACGGAGGGCTCAGGGCCAGCAGTGTCACACCACCCCTGGGCTCAGGAGCTCCTTGCTGGGCCTGGCTGGCCTTGTGCTCAGCCCTCACTCCGGGCATCACAGGGTGGTCCCAGGTCTACTCTATGACTGGGTCTCTGCACCTGCAAGTGTCCCTCAGAGCCAGGCACAGGACCAGGCCCCAGGCAGTCACACTCAGAAGGGTTAGGATGATGGCCGTTCCCAGCCCTGGCCTGGCTCGAGGGTGTGGGGGGCCCCGGGCGGGTGGCAGGAGGATCCTGGTAGCTGCAGAGCTAGGCACAGGCTCTGTGCAGGAGGAAGGCGTGAATAACACACAGAGTTGGGGAGGGGCCCAGGGCAGGGCTGTGGGAGAAAGATGGGCTTGGCAGGAGGCAGGGGGTGGGGTGGGAACCATGACAGGGCCACAGAGGTGGCTGCAGGTCAGGGCTTGCGGTCCGGACACAGGTGTGAGGTCTCCCCCTGAGAGCAGGATCTGGATGAGCCCATCCTGGCCTCCCGGGAACTGAGGGTTCGTAGGGCGGGGCTGTACCTGGGGAGGAGGCAAGGTCCTGTGGCTGTCACAGGTTGTCACTGCCTGGGAAATCCCAACCTCCAGCCCAGATTCAGCCCAGATTCAACTCTGGTAAGGACTTGGAGTAGCAGAAAAATCCTCAATGCCCCACCTCCGAAGGCTGAGGGACACTTCAGTACTGACCTAGGCTCAGCCCAGACTCAGGAGGGCCCTGTGTGGGCAGGCTGCCCCTCCCCTGCCCCGCTGGCCTCTTGTTTGATGCTGTCCTTCCAGAGGGTGACGGGGCTTCATTCCCGGATGGAAAAGTGCACGGCACCCCCATCTCTGCCTCGACACCTGGTGATACGGTGACCAGCACATCCGAACACAGCAGGCCCTGGCACACTTGCCAGCCCAGACGTGATGGAGGCCGTTCCTGGGCCTCTCCCCTTCTCCCCGGCGATACCCAGGCCTCCTTTCTGCACCAAGAAACTGCCCACTTGACCTAGCCCCTGGGCCCTGGCACCAGCAGTTCCCTCTGCCTTTGGCCCTTTTCCCTGGATCACACGCAGCTGGTGTCTTTCCCCTCAGTGCCCCCCTGGGGAAGACTTTGCAGGTCAATCCAGTGAGGTTCCCATTACATCCCCGGTTTTGCTGTTATCAAGACATCTGCACTCAGTGGATGATCCTGTTTGTATGTTTGCTCACCCACATACCTTCAATACTTACCACTAGAGTGCAGGCTCCCAAGAGCAGGGACCCCGTGCCCAAGAGTGGCCTTTTCACAGCGGGAGCTGCACGCTTGCTTGCTGGGTGTGTGAGGACCAGAACAGCCCCTCCTGCACTATGCACACCTCAGGTTGGCTGCCCTTTGAGGGTGAAGCAGGTGGGGCTCCGGGACTTCCGGGGGGCTCCAGGAGGGAGAACTGCTCCATGTGGTGGGGGCTGTTGGCTGACTCCCTGGTTGCCCTGGAGGGTCTGGAGCCCGTGGGCATATGGGTGTTCATATGGGTGTTGGTTGCGATACGATGCATTCTTCTGTGTACTTCGGAGGATTCTCTCCTCAGTTTGAATAGTAAACTGTAAACTCAGATAGACCCAGGACCTGGCTGGTGGAGAGCTGGGTCCCTGGTTGGGGCTGACCACAGAGGCCCAGGGTCTGTCTCTCCTTGGACAATGCCCAGGCTGGGCAGGCAAGGAGCTGGGCTGGCCTCTGCCAGTGACAGTTCCTGGCAGGTACACCTGGCTGGTCCCCAGTGCCCTGGGCCAGTAACCCTGCAGCAGAGAATCTAATGCTAGCAAGGCCTGAGCCGTGGGTCATCTGTGAAGTGGCTTGCCCATTGTCATAAGAGGTGCGCCCCTGTCTGCTTGAGGCCAGGCTCGGCTAGCCAACCGGTGAGCTGCCTTTTGCTTGAGAGCTCAGGCCCCAGTGTTCTGCTGTGGCCGCAGGCACGCACCCCCGTATTGGCCTGCACAGCAGGCCTCGGGCTGCTCCATGCATCACAGGTGCTCCAAAGGAACGTGGATGCCTGAGTTCCGCCCTGGAGGGACCAGGCACAGCCTGGACATTGGGACATTTACATTTCCTCAAGGAGTCATCCTATGTGACCCCACTGTGGCTCCAGACGGCTTACAAAGGGCTCTCACCTGTGCCTGCTTGTTGGCGCTTCACTGTGTTGCCACTCGACAAGGAAACCGAGGCTCCAATGACCAGCTGAAGTCACGGGTGGTAAGAGGCCAAGCTGAGGCCCCATGCTCCATCCCTGGTTCCAGGCAGCCTTTGCCCCAACTTGTCCCTCACCGTGGCCCCCCAGGGTCTCCTGAAGCTTCCTTCTCTCCTTCAAATCTCAGTTTGGTCTGTGGTCAGTCAGTTGTGTTGAGTGGACTAAAGTTCATAGCTCCAGCCAGGTACAGCCCTGGGCAGCACCAGCACCCTCAGTTTCAAGGGGTCCTGGGAAGGCTGGCTTGGGAAGAGTTCCCAGCCTGAAGGGTACAGGTGGGTCAGCAGGTGGAAGGAGCTGCCATCGTCCATGATGTGTGGACCGTGAGCTTCTTCTGAAAGGGAACATTTCCCCAGGCAAGTGTGTTGGGGGAAGGGAGTATGCCCTGCAGGCAGGTGTGGCCCCGGGTAGCTGCACGGTGTGGTGCATGTGGCCCCAGGCAGGTGCATGGTGGGTGGTGTGGCCCCAGGCAAATGCATGGTGGAGTGTGGCCCTGGGCAGGTGCATGGTGGGTGGTGTGGCCCCGGGCAGGTGCATGGTGGGTGGTGTGGCCCCAGGCAGGTGCATGGTGGGTGGTGTGGCCCTGGGCAGGTGCATGGTGGGTGGTGTGGCCCCAGGCAAATGCGTGGTGGGGTGTGGCCCCGGGCAGGTGCATGGTGGGTGGTGTGGCCCCAGGCAGGGTCTTGGTGGGGGAGATGTGCATGGTGGTGGGGTATGACCCCAGGCAGCTGCGTGATCAGGTGGTGTGACTAGAAGGCTTGCTCCATCCTTGGTGGAGGGGGAGGCCCACACTGCCTGGGCCCTCTTTTTGGGTCACAGGCTTGCTGCCCCTCTTGTTGCCCATTTCTGGGCCTGTGTCAGCTAAGGTGACCTTCAGCAGCCACCATCCTGCACAGAGAAGGACCTCTGCACCTCTCAGAATCCCTGGCCTGACAAGAAGAAACTGAAGCCAAAGGCAGCCCAAACTTCAGGGCACCATGGGCCCCTTGGGGGCTGCGGCTCATCAAATGCCCTCTTTCTAAGGGTTTCCTCGGAGCCTTCATTCCCTGCCCAGCATTCCAATGGCCTCCTCCGGGATGCCTTTTAATATCCCTGCCAAATTGAAATGTGAGCCACCTAATTACAACCAGAACATCCTGCCCTTGGACGCGCTCCCTTGATCCGTGGAGGGACCGTTCCCTCTGTTGTTCATGTCCTGACTGGACTTGGAGAGATGAGAGACTCGAAACCTGCATCTGTGTCTGGCCAGGAAGGACCAGCAGCTCTAGTGACCACAGAGAGCAGAGCCCAAAGTGCTGACTCTAGTTCCTGCCAGGGTGCAGAGCCTGGAGGTCCCAGAGAAACCATTCCTATCACTGGCGCTGATCCCAGAGTCACCGTCCCTATCACTGGAGCTGAGCTCTGTACGGGAACGGAGGAAACAAAGGCGTCCACTGCCTTGGAGGCCCAGCACCTTCGCACCATCTTCAGGACTTGCTGTTTTCCAGGCCTATGGTCGGCCCTGGGGACCTCTGAATGCAGCCCCTCCCTGCACCAGCAGCCTGGGCCTTCCGCCCTTCTTGGGACATTGGGGTGATCAGAAAACCACAGGCCAGGCCTCCTTCAGATAGTGCCTGAAAAGGTCCCAGAATTCAGCACTAGGAGGGGCTCCTTCTCCCGCTGCACCCCTATCCCAGACAGCCCTCCTTGTTCTGTGGGGGCACCGGGCCCCGGGTCTTCCAAGGGGCCCAGGTCCCCAGATGTGAGCTCACGGCTGAGAATGGCTCTCCACCTGGCCTGGGGTCTGGCCATTCCAGCGGCCGCACACATCCGGGGCTCCTGTTCACTGTGGCCGCTCCTCTGCCCTGGCCTCAGTTCTGCCTCCCGGCCTGGAATCCCCGCACACATCCGGGGCTCCTGTTCACTGCGGCCGCTCCTCTGCCCTGGCCTCAGTTCTGCCTCCCAGCCTGGAATCCCTGCCCCGAAGCACACACTTCCCGGAAGCTGAAAGGGCCTCAGGGCGGGGCCCACCCTGCCGGAGGGAAGGAAACAGCAGAGTGTGCAGGGCAGGAACGTCCCTGGGGGGCTCTCGGGGTGCGCCTGCCACCCCTCTACATCCCTCTGTTCCACCCCCACACCCGTCAGCTTGAGTGCAAAGGCGAACCGTGGCATTTGGGAGGCCAAGTCTTAGAAAAATCAGGCCATGTTTTGGTCTGTTTGATATTCTGAGAATTTCTATGAAGAATGAGTTCCTGCCATCTCTGAGGGCTGAGGGGCTCTGCAGAAGGGCACAGACCCTGCACTCCCTCTGCCATCATCAGCAGGGCTGGGATGACCCTGTCTGGGAGGCTACGGGAGGCAGGACTTGGTCTGGTGCCTGACGTCTGGTGCCGGCAGGACTATTCCTGGGGAGGCCTGGGTATGCCACCCAGAGGGAAGGGAGGGTCCAGGCAGGGGGCTGTGTGGGTCCAGAGACCTCAGCTGACCCCAGAAGGAGCTGGCTGCTGTGGCCATCACGATAGCCTAAGTCTCGGGCAGACTCAAGCCTCTGTGTCCTGCACTGACTGGACATGGGATACAGGCCAGCCCCAGGGTCCTGGATACGTCCACTGGTGGGAGCAGCTGCCTCTGGGCCTTGGGTCGCTGTTACTGAATGGGGCCAGCAGTCGGGGCGTCACCCGAGACCCACCCATTTCCTGCTGGCACCTGGGAGGTGGTGCCCTTTGGCCTAAGCAACTCCCTGTGCTTGGCCCAGCCTGGCCTGGGGGTGTGGTGGACAGGGTGCATTCTGTCCCTGACACCCCTGCCTGGGCAGGGCCCTTCCAAGCGGTGGTCTGGACTGGGCATGGAGGCTGAGGGCCGGCGGGGCCAGTCCCCACAGCCACAGAAAGGATCCTCATGGGGGCTGGCGGGAAACGCTGCAGGAGCCTCTGATACAGGAGTCCCGGGCCTTGGTACCCTGTCCGGGGAGGCTCTCTGTGCCCGCCCCTTCCTCCACCTGGGAGTCCCGCCGGGGGGTCCGCAGACAGGCAGCCCTGGGCATCCCCTGCGCTGCTGCTGAGAGGCCGCCCTTGGAAGCTGCTCCCGAGATGGAGGAGAATGGGGCAAGCAACTTCCAGGCAGAGAAACCGGAAGCCTCAGGATCCTTACGGATGCCGCTACTTTCTCTCTCTCTCTCTCTTTTAACAATTGAGGATTAACCCACTGATTCCAGGCTGCGTTTGAGGTGATCCCGAGCGATACACTCGCTCCGACTGAGAGACTCAGATAAACCGTCTCTGAGCAGATCCTTAATAACCGACCTTCCTACGGCGTCATTGTAAGAGATAAACCTAAATAAAGATTTCCTTTGCCATTGACTTATCTTGGCCTAAATATCGTGGAGAATTTCCAAGACTGCCTACGCCCGACACACAACGTGCAGCCGAACGGCACATCGAAACGGAAACGGGTGTGGCGAGCCCGGCGGGGCGCACAGAGGAGGTCAGGGCACGCGAGGGTGCGACACAGCAGAGCCAGGAAGGCGGGTGAGGACCCTGCAGGTCAGCAGCTCCTCGGACGCCCTCGTACACAGTGACGCTTTGGGGTGGAATTCAGTCCCTGGACAGGGTTGGCCTAGAAACATCCTCGGAGGAAACTAGCTGGGATGTTACCTTTTCTCTTGACACGGCTTTACTGAGGCAGAGTTCACATGCCAGCCCCTCATGCCTCTGACGTGTGCAGTTCGGCGACTGTTGGTGCATGTACTGAAATCCCTCTCAAGTGCGCATGCTCAAGCTCAAGTGCGCATGCTCAAGTCAGTGGCTGGTGCGTGCACGGAATCCCTCTGACGTGCGCAGTTCAGAGGTTGTTGGTGCATGCGCGGGCATGCTCCATTCTGGACATTTTCTTTTTTTTTTTTTTTTTTTTTGAGACGGAGTCTCGCTCTGTCGCCCAGGCTGGAGTGCTGTGGCCGGATCTCAGCTCACTGCAAGCTCCGCCTCCCGGGTTCACGCCATTCTCCGGCCTCAGCCTCCCGAGTAGCTGGGACTACAGGCGCCACCACCTCGCCCGGCTAGTTTTCTGTATTTTTTAGTAGAGACGGGGTTTCACCATGTCGGCCAGGATGGTCTCGATTTCCTGACCTCGTGATCCGCCCGTCTCGGCCTCCCAAAGTGCTGGGATTACAGGCTTGAGCCACCACGCCCGGCCCATTCTGGACATTTTCATCTTCCTCCCAATAAACCCTGGGGCTGGGCACAGCAGCTCGTGTCTGTAATATCAGAGGAAAGAGAGCGAGACTGCAGGATCCCTTGAGCCCAGGAGTTAGACCAGCCTGGGCAACATAGTGAGACCCCACCTCTATAAAAAAATACAAAAATCAGCTGGTGGTTTTATGTGTCTGGTGGTTTTATGTGCTACTCAGGAGGCCGAAGCAGGAGAATGGCGTAAACCCGGGAGGCAGAGCTTGCAGTGAGCCGAGATCGCGCCACAGCACTCCAGCCTGGGCAACAGAGCAAGACTCCGTCTCAAAAAACAGACAAACAAACAAACAAACAAAAAAATCACCTGGGATTCCAACTTAAACAGGGTAACTGGGTAATTTATTTTGACTTTTTCAGTAGATATCTTTCCAAATTGATACATAGTTTTGGACCTTTACGCTTGGAACATGTGAAGATCCGCATATGTGTAAGGTTAACTGCATTACCAGCATTTGGGAAAGTCTGTTGTGAGGCAAACAGAGTCCTCTAAAAAGAAGTGGAGTTTCACAGTTTCACAGTCTCAGCTGAAAAGATTCAAAGAAGCTTCGGTAAGTTTACAAATGGGACCAAATACTAATAAAAAGTGTTGAAACTAGTTGGGTTTAAAAATAGAATATCATGAAGAAAGATAGAATATGTGGTGTGTAAGCTAAGGTTAACCCTTAAGAAAGAAACGGTTTGCAGTCAAATGCTCTGCCCCTGAACTATATCCCCAAGAAACAGGATTTGCGGTTCTCATTTTGATAAACTGTACTTTTGTGGGATTTTTTCAACGCTTTTTCTTTGGTAAGACACAGACAGAATGCAGTTCAGCATCGTACCCACATCTGCGTGTGCAGTTCCGTGGTGTTAGTTGCTCACGATATTGTGACCCCGTCACCACCACCCGTCTCCAGATCTGTTTTCATCGTGGGAAACTGAAACTCGGTCCCCATGAAACGCCCACTCCCCATTCCCGTCTCCCCAGCCTCAGGGAGCCTCCGTTCTGCTGTTCTGCTTTCTGTCTTGGTGAGTTCGGCTCCTCTGGGAGCCTCAGTTACACAGAGTCAGGCAATACTTGCCCTTCTAGGTCTGGCTTCTCTCCTTTACAACAGTGTCTTAAAGACCCATCCGTGTTGTAGCACACGCCAGGTTTTCCTTCCTTTTTAAGACTGAGTTAAATTCCATTCTGTGGATATTCCGCATTTCGTTTTCCAATCATCTGTGATGGATGCCTGTGTTGCTTCTGCCCCTTGGCCGTGGTGACTAATGCTGCTGTGAACATGGTGAGCACACATTGCTTGAGACCTGCTTCCGATTCCTCTGTGTATATACCCAGACGCCGGCTTGCTGGGTCCCAGGGTGATCCTGTTTCTAATGTTTTGAGGAATCATCATACTGTTTTCCACAGTGGCTGCCCCATTTCACATTCTCACCAAAAGTGCATGAGGGTTCCAATGTAACCATATCCTCACCAACAATTGTTATTTTCTGTTTTTTAAAATAGTAAGCATCCTCATGGTTGTAACGTGGTATCTCCTTGGAGTTTTGATTCACATTTTTCTACGGATTTATTATTGTGTTAGTCCTTTCTCACACTGTTATAAAGACATATGCGAGACTGGGTAATTTATAAAGGAAAGAGGTTTAATTGGCTGGGGAGGCCTCAGGAAACTTGCCACCATGGCAGAAGGGGAAGCAAACACCTCCTTCTTCTCATGGCAGCAGCAAGGAGAAGTGCCAAGCACAAGGGGGAAAAGCCCCTTATAAAACCATCAGATCTTGTGAGATCTCACTCCCTAGCGTGAGAACAGCAGCATGAGGGTAACCACACCCACAATTCTATTACCCCCACCAGGTCCTTCAAATGACACATGGGGATTATGGAAACTACAGTTCAAGATGACATTTGGGTGGGGATGCAGCCAAACCATTTAAGTTATCCACGAGGATCCAGGCCCAAATTACAATGGACACAGGACCAACACATGATGGAACCAGGTTCAGCCCATGATAAACCCAAGCTCAGCTCAGGTTGGATCCAGGCTCAGCTAAGGTTGGACCCAGGCTCAGCCCATGATGGATCCAAGGCCAGCTTAGGTTGGACTCAAGCTCAGCCCATGATGGACCCAATCCCAGGCCTCAGTAGCCCCAAGATCAGCCCTCCATGGACCCAGGCTCAGGCCACAGTGGACCTAGTATCAATCCAGGAGGGACCTAGGATCAGCCCATGATGGAGCCAGACTCAGCCGAGGATGGATCCAGGATCAACCCTGGCAGCTTTTGAAGGAGGAAACTCGGTCACAGTAGATGCATCTCATTCTGGACTCCTGGCATCTGGGAGCTGTTTGATGATAGAATGATAGGCTTTAACACTGAATCGGATTACATCCTACCTGTCTTCAAGTTGCTTAAAAGAAGCATTTTCTCACCTTTCCTGAGACCAGTGGGAAAGTCCCCAGGGGTCAGTAGGTCTGGGTTGGAGGTCAATGCGCTGGAAGCTGAATGAACTCTGCCATGCCGGAAGCCAGCAAGTGCACAGCAAAGCTACCCGGAGAGAGTGTAAACACACAGGATGAAGCTGGGCTAACGCCCCTCAGCCCAGCACCTTCCGCTGTGCCACCCACAAGGAGGGTGCTGTGAGGGACACGGCCTCTGCCTTGAAGACGCTGTCTCCTCCTGTGGTCCCGCAGAGCCCCACCCTCGCCTCCTCATACCACCTGCTGAGGGTGGGCCACCTGCTTCCTTCTGGGACAGTGACCCCCTCTAGACTGGGATTAGAGCACCTGAGCAATTGCAGAGAATTCAGGGGCAAGTAAGGCCTCCGAGGGAGGGGGCATCCCACCTGGGCCCCTGTGTCCAGGTGGAAGATGCTGGTCTGGTCCCACCACACTGAGCGCTCTACCCCAGCAAGCCTCCTGTCGCTCAGGCAGAGATGCCTGGGAAATGTCCTGGAACGCCGCTGTCAGTGCCTGGCACTTTCCAAGCTAAAGCTACATTGCCAAGGGACTCAAGACCCCACACAGTTTGCGGGCCTTTTTTGAAGAAGCCATTGGGGCTGGGTGCAGAGGCTCACACCTGGAATTCCAGCACCTTGGCAGGCTGAGATGGGAGGATCGCTTGAGCGGGAGAGTCGGAGGCTGCAGTGTGAGGTGATTGCACCATTGGGTGACATGGCAAGACAGTGTCTCTCAAAAAAACAAAGACGACTTTGGGGAACACTGTGATGGAGCAAACCCCAGGAGGAGACGCTCAGCCCAATGCACCGTCCAAGCGGCAGGAAGAACGCTGCACACCACAGCGGGCGTGGCCACCCCTACCCTTTTCTTCACGCTCTCATGCCTCCTAGAGCTCGGGCTCCAGGGTCTCTGTCCTGGCCTGGTTCTGGGGTGTGTGTGTGCATGTGCACATGTGCGTGCATGTATACATGTGTTTGTGTGTGTGCATGTGTGTGTGCATGTGTGTGCCGTGGTGTGTGTGTGGTGTGTGTGGTGTGTGTGTGCATGTGTGTGTGCGTGTGTGTGCGTGTGTGTGTGGTGTGTGTGTGCATGTGTGTGTGGTGTGCGTGTGTGTGTGGTGTGTGTGGTGTGTGTGTGCATGTGTGTGCATGTGTGTGGTGTGTGAGTGGTGTGTGTGGTGTGTGTGTGTGCATGTGTGGTGTGTGTGTGGTG
>NC_037677.1:128986870-129034290 GCF_003255815.1 Theropithecus gelada | reverse complement strand
GTGTGTGTGGTGTGTGCGTGTGTGTGCGTGTGTGTGGTGTGTGTGTGCGTGCATGGTGGTGTGTGTGTGGTGTGTGTGCGTGTGTGTGTGGTGTGTGTGTGGTGGGTGTGTGCGTGTGTGTGTGCATGTGTGTGCGTGTGTGTGGTGTGTGAGTGGTGTGTGTGCGTGTGTGTGTGGTGTGTGTGCATGTGTGTGTGCACATGTGTGTGGTGTGTGTGGTGTGTGTGGCGTGTGTGTGCACATGTGTGTGGTGTGTGTGTGGTATGTGTGCACGTGTGTGTGGTGTGTGTGCATGGGTGTGTTGTGTGTGTGGGGTGTGTGGTGTGTGTGGCGTGTGTGTGCATGTGTGTGCCATGGTGTGTGTGTGTGGGGTGTGTGTGGTGTGTGTGGTGTGTGTGCATGTGTGTGTGGTGTGTGTGGTGTGTGTGTGCCTGTGCGTGTGTGTGGTGTGTGTGTGTGCATGTGTGTGGTGTGTGTGTGGTGTGTGTGTGGTGTGTGTGTGTTGTATGGTGTGTGTGTGTGCATGTTTGTGTGCGTGTGTGTGGTGTGTGTGTGGTGTGAGTGGAGGGGCTGGTCGGTTGGGTCAGAGGAGGAGTTCATGTTCCCACTGAGGCATAAGGGGAGGTCCTCTGGGGGCTTCGGGGAGGTTTTTCCTGCTGTGGCCGAGGGGCCAGCCAGGGGCTTTCTCTCTTGCGTGAACCGCACTGTCGGTGGCTGTTCCAACCGTCTGGTGACCAGGATGTCTTGCCCAGGGCACCGAGGATGGCCGTGTGGAAAATGGCGCTAACTCAGGTCCTGGACCTGCTCCACCGCTTGGAAACGGCTGCCAGGACTGCCCCATTCTCACACCGGATGGGCAAGGCCATGCAGTGTCCTTGCCCTGCCTGCAGGTTCTCTTACCCGCAGATGGCCACAGATGGTATATGGCCTCTGGCCAGGGCTGCATGACCAAGAGGCCACAGCTGGTGGCTCTGTCTTGGACACACCTAGCATCCCAGGGCTGTGGTTTTTAAATCCCTTCTGAGTCCCTTGGGAACCAAACCAGTCTGACAGACCTCTGCTGCAGGGCGTGTCCGCCAAGGCAGGCGTGCTGCGGGACCTGCCCACAGATCCTCTCCAGAGGACAAGGTTTTGGGCCGCAACGACCCTGCCAGCTTGCCCCATCTGTGTCCCTATCACCACCTGGCTGGTGGCCTTAAGCTCACCCCACACATGGGTCCTGCTAGGGCCCTGCAGCGTCTCATGCTTGGGGCGCTGACACGAATTCTCCTTGGGGTGTGTGGTGCTCTCAGGAGGCCGTGGCTGAGTTTAGGCTTAGCCTCACCCACCCCCCATTATTTGGTTCAAAGAAGGGAAGGTCATGTGGGTGATGCGTAGCCTTGGGCTCCAGCTGGAGGTGTTCATTTCATGTCTAAAACTCCTCTCAACGTCCTGGTTCTTTTCTGTGAAATATTTTTCAAAATTTCTATAGAGAAGGGTTTAAAATAGGCTGCCCAAGAGCCACAGGGAGCAGTGACCCAATTGCTGGTCACGAGAGGGAACGGGGGCCCATTTGGCCATACCCGCCTCTGCCCAGACCTCCCTGTCACAACGTCGAGGAGTCTGTGCCACCTCTGGGGTCCCTTGGGGTTGGTGTTGGCTTCTTGGCAAGTTTCAACAGAAACGTGCTTCTGACTTCCCCAGTCGTTTCTGCACCTCGTTCAAGGACCTTCTCCCTGTGGATCTGCCACCTGGCCCTCACTTGGGGGCTTAGAACGCTGCTGGTCCTGAGACAGTGCCTTGTGCCCACCGGCACCCCTGCTGCACCATCCCCAGTGTCTTGGCATTTGCAAGCTTGGCTCCAGGACAGTTTTCTGGGGGTTTGCTCCCTATCCCTGCTCCTGAACAGCCGCTCAGCAACAATGCAGGCTCCAGGGTTTCTGGGAGTGGTCCCGCTGGAGACAATGATGGCAGTGGGCCTCCTTCCCTCCCTGAGCCGCCAGCACAGGCATTGCTCAGCAATGAGGGGGCTGCCTGGAGTGGGGAGCAGGCCATGAGCCCTTCAGACAGGTCCCGGACCTCGTGTCTGGCTCAGAGGCCAGAGGGGCAAATACGTCAGCAAGATATGGATTATAGAAGTGACAGGTGTCCAGACAGAGGAAGGACAGTGCCACGAGAGGACGCGGTGGGAGGACACAACCTGGTTTAGAGATCAGGGTGGACTTTCGGAGAAACAACATCCGAGGGGCGGCCTGGAAGGTGATGAGCCCACCCTGGTGTCTCACTCTCCCCCTCTAGCCCACCCTCTGACAGACAAGGCCAGTTTCCTGGTCCACACATCCCCAGGAGTGAATTCACTTAGCACCTCCGTTTGAGGTCACGCTGCTGTCTTAAGTTGCCTTATAAATCCAACAAGCCTGCCGCAGTTACTGACTCAGTGTCTGCTACGTGCCAGCCATGGGGAAGGGTGGGGAGGCGTATGGGCAGTAAGTAATGCCTCAGTTGTTCAGCTTGGCTCAGTGTGTGCGCGTGTGTGTGTGTGTGTCATGTGACTGTTGTGTGAAGACGAAACTACACAGAACATAAGAGTGAATTAATGCACAGAAAACATCTTTAGAAAAATAGAAGGAAAAGGAGAGAAAAGTAAATTGAAAAGAAATTAAGGAAGGGGTTAAAGTATTAGGGAGAAACTGAAAATGCTGAAGATGTGATGTGTGGATAATGGGAGTCCCCGAAGTGGGAAATCAACACAAAGTAGAATAAATATTCACATTCAAAGAGTTTTTTAGCTGAAATAAAAAAATTTGAATTACAATATTGAAAAAGCACACTGTGTACCTGAGAATACTGCCCAGAATGGCCAAAACCAAGACATGGGCTAGTAAAGTCATTGGACTTTAAATAAAAAAGAAAAGTGCCTTTGGGATCTAGTAAAAATAGTGGGGGACTTATAAAGAAAAAAATGAGATTATCATCAGACTTTTGTCATTGACATTTCTTACCAGAAGATAGTGAAGATGATGAAAAAATTAGCCGGGTGTTTTGGCGTCACCTGTAGTCCCAGCTACTTGGGAGGCTGAGGCAGGAGAATGGCGTGAACCCGGGAGATGGAGCTTGCAGTGAGCCGAGATAGCGCCACTGCACTCCAGCCTGGGCGACAGAGCCAGATTCTGTCTCAAAAAAAAAAAAAAAATTGTCTTGCTGAGAAAGCTTTTTGTCTAAGTGCTGATTTTTCCTTGCGGTATCGAGGAACAAGCATTCTGTTTCTAAATAAACATTTTACTCACAACGGTCCTCTCAAACTCTACCACTGCTATGTCAACTAAGTTTGTGGAATATTTTAAATCCTTTACGTCATTTCAACAATGTTCATGGCATCTTCACCAGGAACAGTTTCCATCTCAAGAAACCATTTTACTTGTTCCATCAGAAGGAACTCCTCATCCAATAAGTTTGATCCTGAGATTGCTGCAATTTAGTCCCAGCTTCAGGCTCCACTTCTAATTCTAGTTCTCTTGCTGCTTCCCCCACATCTGCAGTTACTTCCTCTGCTGAAGGCTTGAACCCTTCAAAGTCATCCGTGAGGGCTGGAATCAACGTCTTCCTAACTCCCGTTAATGTGGTATGTTGACCTCTTCTCGTGAATCAGGAATGTTCTTAATGGGATCTAGAATGGTGAATCCTTTCCAGAGGGTTGTTAATTTACTTTGCCCAGATCCATCAGAGGAATTTCTTTCTTCTTCTTTTTCTTTTTTCTTTTTTTTTGAGACACAGTCTCTCTCTGTCGCCCAGGCTGGAGTGCAGTGGTGCAATCTTGGCTCACTGCAAGCTCCACCTCCCGGGTTCACGCCATTCTCCTGCCTCAGCCTCCCGAGCAGATGGGACTACAGGCACCCACCAATACACTCTGCTATTTTATTTTATTTTATTTTTTTAGTAGAGACGGGGTTTCACCATGTTAGCTAGGATGGTCTCGATCTCCTGATCTGTCCACCTCGGCCTCCAAAGTGCTGGGATTGCAGGTGTGAGCCACCACACCCAGCCTGTATTTCTTAAATAGTAAGACTTGAAAGTCAAAATTACTCCTTGACCTATAGGCTGCAGAATGGATGTGGTGTTAGCTGGCCTGGAAACAGCATTCATCTCCTTTTAAAATCTCCATCCACGCTCTTGAGTGGCCAGAAGCATTGTCAGCGAGAAGTCACATTTTGAAAGCATTTTTTTTTGAGCAGTAGGTCTCAACAGTGGGCTTTAAATATTCAGCAGACCGTGCTGTGAACAGATGTGCTGACACCAGGCTTTGTCGTCCTCTTACAGAGCACAGGCAGAGTACATTGAGCATCATTCTTAACGGCCCCGGGATTTTCAGAATGGTGAATGAGGATCGGCTTCAACTCAAAGTCCCCGGCCGCGTTAGCCCCTAGCAAGAGCGTCCGCCTGTGCCTGGAAGCTTGGAAGCCAGGCATGGTCTCCTCTCTAGCTGTGAGGGTCCTAGAAGGCGTCTCTTCCAGTAGAAGGCTGTTTCATCTGTGTTGCAGATCTCTTGTTTAGTGCAGCCTCCCTCATCATCATAGATCTTCTGGAGAACTGGCTGCAGCTTCTCCATCAGCACTTGCTGCTTCACCTTGCACTTTTGGAGACAGCTTCTGTCCTTAAACTTCATGAACCAACTTCTGCTAACTTCAAACGTTTCTTCTGCAGCTTCCTCACCTCTCTCAGCCTTCACAGAACTGAAGAGAGTGAGGGCCTTGCTCTGGGTTAGGGCTGGGCTTAAGGGATTGTTGTGACTGATTTGACCTTCTATCCAAACCACTGAAACTTTTGACATATCAACAATAAGACTGTTCCTCTTTTTATCATTCGTGGGGTCACTGGAGTTGCACTTTTAATTTCCTTCAAGAACTTTTCCTTGGCATTCACAACTTGGCCAACCGTTTGGTGCAGGAGGCCAAGCTCTCGGCCTCTCTGTGCTTTCTCCATGCCTTCCTCACTCAGCTTAATAATTTTTAGCTTTTGATTTAAAGCGAGAGACCTGCAACTGTTCCTTTCACTTGAACGTTAGAGGCCATTACAGGGTTCTCAACTGGCCTAATATCAATCCTGCTGTGTCTCAGGGAAGAGGGAGGCCTGAAGAAAGGAAGGGAGACGTGAGCAGGAGTGATGGATTGGTGAGAACACGTTTGTGAGCTAAGTTCGCCCACATATATGGCCGTGGTTCGTGGTTCTGTGAAACAACAACTGTAGTAACTACAAAGGTCGCTGGGTGCAGGTCACCATAACAGACACAGTCACCATGAAAACGTGACATGGAGACAGGAAGTGGGCGCCTGCTGTTGGAACAATGGCGCTGATGAACTTGCTAGACTGAGCGTGGCTACCAACCTTCAATTTGCAAACAATGTTATTTCTGCAAAAACATGCAGCCCCGCAAATGTCAGGTGCATAGAAATAAACCTAGTGAGGCACGACCTGACTGGCCATCCTGGGAGGAGGACAGGAGCCAACACATGTCCTGAAAGATGATAAACGAAGGGAGAGAATCCTGCATTCATCCTGCCTTTGCTCCATGACCTGCATCCCCAGGCAACCCGGTGGTAGTGAGGGGAAGTGACATTTTATAAAAGCGTGCCAACGAACAACTAAAGGGACATGATGGAATCCACATGCCACCACCTTGCAGCCCCTGGGGATGCAAGGCCAGGCGCTGGAACTTCTCAGTGCTCATGTCAGAGCTGGGGCAACGGCCAGGCGGGAGGTGCCTCTTGGGGATGGTCACCACTGCCTCCAGTCTTGCTAAAGGGACTGGACCCAGCTGTCATTTGCCTGGAAACGGCCCCGGGGGTGGTGGGCAGCACGCTCTGGCTGGTCCCATGCATTGCAGAGAAGCCACAAGGAAGCAGAGTGGGGGGGGGGGGTCTGTGAGTGAGAGGAGACCCGGAAGGCCCATCAGATCTGAACACTGGGCAAGACGGCTCTGGTGTCTGGGAACATGTGCTTGGGTGACACACAGCACAGAAGTTCGGGGGAGTGGGGACAGTCATTGGCAGGATGGCCAGGTGCTGGGCCCTGTGCTGGGCAGGGCACGTGGAGGGCTCTTGGGATAACTGGCCAGGTTCTATCCAGGCCTGGGAGATAAGGGTGCTCGCCTTATACTAACTCTTTAAACGACACATTGTTGGTGTGGTTTCCTCCCTCTGAGCTTTATTGGGCAGTAACTGGGCCTAAGGAATAGATACCACATCTTGCTGGTAAGCAGTGCAAGGTGACCTCCCATCAAGTCGTCAGGGGCGCGACCCCTCTGTGCCTGGCTCTCTCCTCAGGGCAGGGCTGGGCATTGGGCTGGAGGGTACGCAGCCTGGAGCCCGGGATCCTCGGGTCTCCACGGCAACGCTGCGCCCACTTGCACAGTGCCTGAGAGCTCTCGCGGAGGCCCTTGCAGGGATCAGTCACTGTCAGGAACATCAGGAACCTGCAGAAAAGGAACAGCCAACCTTCTCAGAACCAGCCCACGCCCAGAGTGGGTTTGCAACAACTCTACCAGCGCTCAGCAGATGGGCAGGGACTGGTTCTCCGAGTCTGTCCAGACCCAGCAGGCCCTGGGGGCCCGTGAGGGTCAGAGGGGCTGACTTTCACACCCCTGCACAAAGAACTCACAGGGCAGCCGTGTGAGACGGAGACTGGGGGGAATTGAGCCAAACCAAGGAGGCAGCTTTGCTGGGCTCACGAGGGGCCACCGGGGTCTCAACGGACGGCCCTTCCTTGGAGAAGGAGGGGCGTGCAGGATTATGGGGAAAGAGCATGAAACACGGAAGAAGGAGCCTTATTCTGAAGACACAGAAGAATTTTTTAAGATAATTTTCTGGAGAAAGAGGAAAACTCTGACATTTACAGTGTGATGTGGGAGGCACGGCCCCCACGTAAGGGGAGGAGGCGGCCTTCAAGAGAGACAGCTGAGCCAGAAAGACAGGGACATGGCAAGAGGGAAATGTTTCTTGCAAAAACACAAAGATGTAACAATTCGGATCACCCGGGGAGCGTGGAAGAACCCCCCGACAGCTGAGTCAGGGAGCGTCCTGTGCCAAGAGAGAGGAGTGGCAGGCGAGGACGGGGGCCCAGCAGCCAGGACACAGCGAGAACGAGGCTCTGCAGGCGCAGCAGGAACAGCTGGAGCCAGGGCAACAGCCAAGCACACAAGCCAGAAACTCCCCTGTTGAGTAAAACACAAAAGAGATGAACTCGGCTTTAAAACGGAGATGCAAACCTTTCAAAGAGCAAGGAGGACAAGGCCAAAGCACAGCAGCCTCTGAGTGCCTCAAACTTGTGGAAACATGGAGCCCAGGCGGGCGGCCGTGGATTGTGAAGCAGCCTCTTTCTCTCTCTCTTTTGAGACAGGGTCTGGCTCTGTTGCCCAGGCTGGAGTGCGGCAGTGCGATCACAGCTCACTGCAGCCTCGACCTCTCAGACTCAGGCCATCCTCTTGCCTCAGCCTCCTGAATAGCTGGGACTGCCAGCACACAGCACCACACCTGCCTAATTTTCTAATTTTTGTAGAGACAAAGTCTCCCTATGTTGCCTAGGCTGGTCTTGAACTCCTGGGCTCAAGGAATCTTCCCACCTTGGCTTCCCAAAGTGCTGGGATTGCAGATGTGAGCCACCATGCTCAGCCTGAAGCAGCCCCTTCCTGTGTGTTCACTTAGAAAGACGACGGGTAATGCAGCTGGTCTAAGATTCTTCACATGTGTTTTTGCCTCAAAATTCTGCAATTATTGCTCCATTGCACATTAAATATAGAAATACAATTATTATATTGTAAATAACAGGCACTAATTATTGATAAGTAAAACAAAATAATAAATATAGCTATTCTCTTTTAACACATTAGAAATATTAATGGTGATTATAATTATGACAATATGTACATAATGCTATGTGTCCTCAAAAAGTACTTGAAGATATGTTTTGATCAACTGAAAAATGAATTAAAAATGTAAGCTGGGATGGGCACGGTGGCTCACACCTGTAATCCTAGCACTTTGGGAGGCCAAGGCAGGAAGATCAACTGAAGTCAGGAGTTTGATACCAACCTGGCTAACATGGTGAAACTCTGTCTCTACTAAAAACACAAAAATTAGCCAGGCGTGGTGGTGGGCGCCTGTAATCCCAACTACTTGGGAGGCCGAGGCAGGAGAGTTGCTCAAACCCGGGAGGCAGAGGTTGCAGTGAGCCGAGATCCATGCCGTTGCACTCTAGCCTGGGTGACAGAGCGAGACTTCATCTCAAAAAAAAAAAAAAAACAGCCAGTGTGAACCCTGGTGTGAAGCAGGGGCTTTGGGCAGTTTTGTGTCCACACAAGTTCTGTGTCCACACAGGTTCTGTGTCCACACAGGTCCTGTGTCCATGCAGGCTATATATCCACACAAGTTCTGTACCCACACAGGTTCCGTGTCCACACAGGCTATGTGTCCACGCAGGTTCTGTGTCCACGCAGGCTCTGTGTCCATGCAGGTTGCTGGATTGTAATGAATGCGTCACTCTGGTGGGGAAAGCAGGTAGGGTGTGCATGGAAGGGAGAAGGGTGTATGGGAACTCTCTGGACTTTTCCTCTCACTTTGGCTGTGAATCTAAAACTGCACTAAAAATAAAGAAATTAAAGGTTTAAAAACAAGAATAGAAATGAACGGCTGGAGGCCCCCAGGTCAGGGTCCTCGGTAAATGCTGCAACCCTGCATGCCTTGCCCGGTGGCCCTGCTGCCCTTCCCCAGTTCAGGGAGATGCATTTCTTGGGTGCACCCCCTGCTCAGCCGCAGAGCTGCAGAGAGAGTGATGGTGTCTGTGTCCCTTGAAAGACTGTGCAGGGTGCCTCCCTGCATCATGAAACCTCGGGTTGAAGCGTGTGGACTTTCTTGTTCATTTCTGTTCATAAAGAACAATAAGCCATGACTGCCAGGCCCCTGGCACCCGGCTCTGCATTTCATCTTCCACCGGGAGCAACGGATGCTTTTACGCTGCCCTGGCCCCCTGACCAGCCCCGTGGGACGGGGCTGCAGTGGGGCTGTGAGAGTCCCCAGAGCCATGAAAGTCCCGGAGCCGTGGGACCTGCCCCTCCCTGACGGGGGTTTCCTTCTTTGGCCTCTCCTGGGAATTCCAGCTTTCGATAATGAGCACATCTCACTTTTACAACCAGAAAGGAGCATCTGAGTGGGTGAATTCAGTGCTGCCTGGGCACCCTTTGACCTCTAAGTAAAGACGCACTTGGGCGTAAAACCCTGCAGGGCTCCTCCGAGCGTGGCGGGGGCGGGTGCCGAGGCCCCGGAGACTTTCTTCTTTCTAGTTTACATATTTCCCAATTTTCTACAGTTAAGTGGTATTACTTGTAAAGTGGAATTCGCTTTAGTTTAAAACTGAAAACCAAATCGAGGCAGGTGAGAGGAAGTCCCCGTTTAAGGACGCCGTCTTGCAGCGTCTGGGGAGAGCTTCTCGGGGCCTTGTCTGGGGACGTGGCCATGGTCTGCGGGCGTGGCCTTGGGTGGGAACAGGGCCGCTTCTCAGAGGCGCAGCCCAGCCTCACAGTGGGGACATGGACGGGCTCAGTGCAGAGGCACCATACTGTGCTCGGTGGGTGCCCTGCAGGACAGATGGAACCTCAGGGCACCTCCTGCAAACAGGCACCGTGGGTGGCAATGGGTGGGCAGGCCCAGCCAATGTGCCATTCAAGCAATGCCAAAAGTGTTCCTGGGGGTAAACTGAGGCTGGAGACCGAGAACGGCAGGCTCCCTGCTGGGCATCTGCCTGGACAGTGGGGCTGGGGGTGTGACTCAGCCCTGCCAGGCCAGGGTCAGCCAGCAGCCAGACATGCTGGGCAGCCGTGCAAACCAGCGGAGGGGACCCAACAGGGAACGGCGTGGACAGGGCTGTTGTCTCACTGCCGGAGGGGCTCCTGGGGAGGGTGGACACAGTGGTGCAGGGGCTCAGGAGCATGGTCAGGGGAGGGCTGGGGGCAAGGCCATCCTGAGGGAAGACCCCCACCCCCCCAAGGCTGGGTCACCTGGCTGAGGTGTGCGTTGGGTCTCTCCACTGCAAAGACCCCTCCCCTCTTTCCATGCTGGTCTCTCTAGAAGAAAATAACCTCACAGCCCAAACACCGAAATGACGCGTGGAGCCTCTGCACTGCGGCTCTGTCTCTGGGTTCGCTGCTTCTGGGAGTGAGGACTGTGGAGAGGATGGTGTCAGACCAAGATCTGGGCGTCGGCGTGCTCTGCCTGGACTGGGCTGCCTCGCACTTGACACTGGGGACTGCAAAATGCTGTTCTGCACAGAGAGCCCCACCAGCCTCTGCCCTGCCCTTCCAAAGCAGGGAGGTCTCCTCCAAGGAGCCCAGCAGCCCATGACGAGGCGCATGCAGTGGGTGGGACAGGTCCTGCGAGTGGCCTGCTCCTCTGATCCTGAGGGCACTTGTCCCCCAGCCCACCCCACCCACCTCCAAGGCCCTCCTGAGGTCTCCTGTGTGGACACAGAGGCTGTGTGGACACAGGAGCCTCCACGGGCTTCTCACACTTTCCCTCTGGAAGGGCCACCATCCCCTCCGATTCCCACCCTGACGTCTTCAAATCTGCTGTTCTGGGACTGTCCACCACCCTTCACTTGGGAACAGGCAGCCTGACTGCTTGTGAGGGGACCCCAGACCCCACAGAGCCTCAGAGAACCAGGGACGCTGAAGGGGATGATGGACAGAAACTGTCACCCACCCCCTGCAGCGGGGGAGCAAACCTGTCCCAGTTCCTGCTGCTCCAGGGGTGGCCTGGCTGGAGCTGGGACTCCTGGCCTTCCATCCTCCATCCAGGAAGGCCCTCACCTGGAACCTCATATGAAGACGGGAGGGAACCACCTGGGGTGTGCCCCCGCCTCCAGGGCCCTGAGTGGGCTTCTCGGGGACAGGAGTGTGGGGCCCAGCCGAGCCACAGGGGCAGAGTGAGTCCTCACTGCCTTGGGGCTTTGTCCCTCTAGGAAGAAGCATGTGACCAGAAAGCTGGATCGATGGCGCCCTCCCCGCTGGCCAGGCTGGGACGCAGTGGGGTGCCCCCCACCGTGGCACCCTTGACTGTAATCTCATTGGCCCTGGGCTCCAGGCCTCTGATCCAATTCCCTCTGCTACAAACCAGAGCTATGCTCATGCTGAACGGGCTTGTTGATTTGATTCTGGAAGCGTCTGCTCACCCTGCCCTGGCCTGGATTCCCTCCCAGGCTCTCATCACGTGTTTGCTGTTTGAGCAAATTCAGCCTCCCGAGCCAATGGCTCCCTGCATCCTACTGGAAGGATGTGGAACCCCGGAGGCGGAGGCAAAGTCCCTACGCTCGGCAGAACAGAGCTCACCTCGACAGGGCCTCACGCACAGGATGGGTGGGCACCTGTGACAGAAAGCAGCCGCGTGAGAAGCCCCATCCACTCACTCCTGCTTGCAGCACAGTTCCCGAGCCCGACTCTGTGGCCACCTGCAGCTCGCCGGAGAGAGGCATCGAAGACAAAACGGGACTCCTGCCTGACTCACCACATTCCTGGAAAGATGAACGAGCCCAGTCCTTGCCTTTCTCCACACGCAAGATAACATCGGCCGGGGTTGGGGGTGACACCTCTGACCTCTGACCTCTAACCAGACGTCCTCCTCACGCACACCTGATGTGATTCTGCACATTCCGACTCTTCACCAGCTGGAGGTAAACTGCGAACTGAAACTCGCGCAGGCGCAACTTCACGGAGCTGCTCCCGAGCTGGAGGCCTCGGTCTACCAGCCTCCGTCAGACTTCCGAATGGAACTAACTTGGATTTTCCTTCAGTCAACAGACCCCTAAGGTGCCCTCAGCTGTCTCAGGTGTCCTGTGCGCTCGGGTCCCAGGGCCGTGGTGCGTCTGAGGACTGAAGGAGGTGGTCCCAGAGTCTGGGCCGCAGGAAGGAGATGGGAGGAGGAGGATGGGATCTGGCCGGGCTGATGCAGCTTTGGGCGTGGGGGTGGCCTGAGTGAAGGGGACATTCGGGGACATGCCTACAACAGAACCAGCCAGCGCCCTCCCTGCACCATTCATTCATTCCTTTCCTCACAGCCCTCTGCTGGGTGGCAACTGTCCCCAGGGCTGTCTGAGCCACAGAGATGCAACAGCAAACCTAACACACAGCCGGGCGCAGTGGCTCAAGCCTGTAATCCCAGCACTTTGGGAGGCCGAGGCGGGTGGATCACGAGGTCAGGAGATCGAGACCATCCTGGCTAACATGGTGAAACCCCGTCTCTACTAAAAATACAAAAAACTAGCCGGGCGTGGTGGCGGGCGCCTGTAGTCCCAGCTACTCGGAGGCTGAGGCGGGAGAATGGCGTGAACCCGGGAGGCGGAGCTTGCAGTGAGCCGAGATCGCGCCACTGCACTCCAGCCTGGGCGACACGGCGAGACTCCGTCTCAAAAAAAAAAAAAAAAAACCTAACACACAAATCCGAGCCCGCAAAAGCTGACATCCCAGGGGACACATCAGGCCAGGAACAGACAGGAAACATTGTGTGGGTCGAGAACGGGCTCTGCAGGAATCTCTGTGTCGGCAGGACGTTCCCCTCTGTGACTGGTGATCGGGGCTCCACCGAGTGGAGCCTGTGAAGAAAAGCCTGAAGGGGTGAAGGAGGCAGCTCCTGTCTCAGAAGGGATTTGCTTGGTCCAGGAGAGTTTTCCACACGGGCTGTGCCGGTTTGCACTCTCAGCAGTGGTGTGGGAGAGTTCTGTGTGGACGTGGCGTTCCATCCAACACTTGGTCTTGTCACGCTTCTCACTTTTTGCCCGTCTGTTGGGTGGCAAACTTACACTCCCACCTGATGAAGGACAGCGGAGGGCCTCTCCCGGCGGCGGATTGCTGGTGGCTCCTCCTCGGCGGTTCGCGTCTTTTGCACAGTTTTACACTGGGTTGTTTGGGGTTTTCTTTCCTTTTATTGAGATGGAGTCTCGCTCTGTCACCCAGGCTGGAGTGCAATGGCACAATCTCGGCTCACTGCAACCTCTGATTCCCGGGTTCAAGCGATTCCCCTGCCTCAGCCTCCTGAGTAGCTGGAAGTACAGGTATGAGCCACTGCACCCAGCCTGTTTGGAGTTTTCTTATACTTTAAGTAATGTGCTTTTTAAAATCCTAGATAGTGGCTGGGCACAGTGGCTCACACCTGTAATCCCAGCACTTTGGGAGGCTTAGGCAGGAGGATTGCTTGAGCCCAGGAGTTCAAAACCAGCCTGGGCAGCATGGCAAGACTACAATAAATAAAAAAGTTAGCCTGGAGTGCTGGTTCACATCTATAATCCCAGCTACTCTGGAGGCTTAGGCTTGAGGATCACTTGAGCCCAGGAGTTTAAGGCTACAGTGAGCAGTGTTGGCACCGCTGCACTCCAGCCTGGGCGACAGAGTGGGACCTTGTTTCCAAACAAACAAACAAACAGACAGAAACCCTAAATAGTGGTCATTTGAAATTTATGTGCCTTACAAATATCTTCCTCTGGTGAGTGGCCTGTAGGTTTACGTGATGGTCTTTAATGATTAGAAGCATTAAAGTCTAATGTAGTCACTCGCTATGTTCTGGACATCTGTGTTCCTCCAAAACCCGTGTGTTGAACACTAACCTCTAATGTGTGGGAATGAAGAGGCGGGGCTTTGGGAGGTGATTCGGCCATGGGGACTCTGCCCTTATAAATGGGATTCGTGTCCTTAAAAAGAGGCCTGAAGGGGCCCCTTTGCTCTTCAACCACGTGAGGGCACAGCTGGGAGTTGCTACCTCTGAAGCGTAGAGCAGCGCCTGCCAGGCACCCAGACTGCCGGGCCTTGATCTTGGACTTCCCAGCTCTAGAACCATGAGCAAGAAACTTCTACTGTTCATCAGTTCCCAGTCTAAGGTATTTTGTTATGGCAGCCGGAGCAGACTCAGACATCACTTTAGGAAATATTTTCTCTTATGGTTGACCTTTTTAGGTCTTGCTTAAATTCTTTCTTATTACAAGGTCAGAAAGTTCACAATCAGATATTTTCCTCCAAAAGCTCTAAGGCTATGTTTTCCTACACTAGAGTCCTCCTCCGTTTTGCAGGCGAGCCTGTCCAAGGCTATGTTTTTCTACACTAGAGTCCTCCTCCGTTTCGCAGGCGAGTCTGTCTCTCTGCAGTGACACACTAGCTCAGCGACATGAATCGGGTAGGACACACCCCCTGCTTGTTCTTCCTCAGGGATGTCTTTGGTTGTTCTTTTCCGCTTGTTGTACCATGTAATCTTTAAAATTGGCTTGTGAAATCCACAAAAACTGTTGGGGTAGTGAGTGCAACTGTACTGGATGGAGAGATAAGTTTTGGGAGGTGGAACATCTGTACAGCTTGAGTATCTGTATCCATTAAAATGATATATCTCCATTTATTTGTTTGTTTATGTTTCTGTCATAGTATTTTCTTTATGTAGGTCTTTTCTGTCTTTATATAGGTTTATTCCTAGGTACCTTATGGTTCAATAAATTTTTTGAGATAAAATTCACATCACATAAAATTCATCATTTTAACCATTTAAAGCACACAATTCAGTGGTTTAGTATATTCAATGTTGGGTAACTATTACCTTACTCTCATTTTAGACATTTCAATCACTCCAAAAAGAAACTCCACACACGCCCCTACCCTCAATAACCACTCGTTTATTTTCTGTCTTTATGGATTTGCCTATTCTGGACATTTCATGTAAATGGAGTTATACAGACTGGGCACAGTGGCCCACGCCCGTAATCCCAGCACTTTGGGAGGCTGAGGTGGGCGGATCACGAGGTCAGGAGATTGAGACCATCCTGGCTTACACCATGAAACCCCGTCTCTACTAAATATACACAACACTAGCCAGGCATGGTGGCGGGCACCTGTAGTGCCAGTTACTCGCGAGGCTGAGGCAGGAGAATGGTGTGAACCCAGGAGGCGGAGCTTGTGGTGAGCAGAGATCGTGCTACTGCACTCCAGCCTGGGTGACAGAGTGAGAATCTGTCTCAAAATAAATAAATAAATAAATAAATAAATAAATAAATAAAAGTTATACAATATGTGGCTTTAAGGTATAGACCTAGGAATGGAATTGCTGCATCACGTGGTAATTCTGTTTAACTTTTTTTTTCAGACAGGTTCTAGCTCTGTCACCCAGGCTGGAGTGCAGTGGCACAACCAAGGCTCACCGCAGCCTTGATTTCTCAGGCTCAAGCAATCCTCTCACCTCAGCCCCCTGGGTAGCTGGGACTACAAGGCTCTGTCATCACGCCTGGCCATTTATTTATTTATTATTTATTTAGAGACGGGGTCTCACTAGGTTGCCAAGGCTGGTCTCGATCTCCTGGGCTCAAGGGATCCTCCCACCTTGGCCTCCCGAAGTGCTGGGATTCCAGGTGTGAGCCACTGAGTTCAGCCTGTTTAACTTTTTCAGGAACCACCAAACTGTTGTCCACAGCGGAGCCTCATTTTACATTCCCACCAGCAATCTGTGGGAGTCCCGGTTCCTCTGCATCCTCACCCCCATTTTACATTCCCACCAGCAACCTGTGGGAGTCCCCGTTCCTCTCCATCCTCACCCCCATTTTACATTCCCACCAGCAACCTGTGGGAGTCCCGGTTCCTCTGCATCCTCACCCCCATTTTACATTCCCACCAGCAATCTGTGGGAGTCCCGGTTCCTCTCCATCCTCACCAGCGGTTGTGATTTTCCTTGTCTTAGGATTCCTTTTTGCAGCTGTCCTTATGGGTAGGACGTGGTGTCTCGTTGGGGTTTCTGTTTGCATTTTCCTAATGACTAACGACATTGAGCATCTTTTCCTGAGTGTACTGGCCGTGTGTATACCTTCGTGAGGAACATGACTGTTCAAATACTTTGTCCATTTTTATATCGTGTCACTTGTTATAATTTATTATTATTGTAACTATCTTCATTTGAATTTTGTTTTCTGTTTGCTGATGTTAAGAAATACAACGGCTTTTTATGTTGATCTTGTAAGTCGGCTACCTTGCTCACTTTCTTTTAGTGATTTATCTACAGATTCATTTTGTTTTTGTAATAATCATTGCCTGGAAATTGTGAATTATGTTCTTCCTTTCCAATCCTGGTTCCCTTCACTGCTGTTCCAGTGAATGACAAGGTGTGAGGCTGCCCGCGTTACACCTCGGCTGGGTCTCGGCTGGGTCTCGGCTGGGTCTCGGCCCTGCCGCTGAGGGGACAGCGTTCCCGCCTGGGCTCTGGATTTTTTTTTGTTTGTTTATTT
The DNA here is from genome assembly GCF_003255815.1 of Theropithecus gelada. Lineage (NCBI taxonomy): Eukaryota > Metazoa > Chordata > Mammalia > Primates > Cercopithecidae > Theropithecus > Theropithecus gelada. Next base: position 129,018,027 of record NC_037677.1, on the reverse strand, counting down.
GTTTTTGACGGAGTCTCGCTCTGTCGCCCAAGCTGGAGGGCAGTGGTGTGATCTGAGCTCACCGCAAGCTCCACCTCCCGGGCTCACGCCATTCTCCTGCCTCAGCCTCCTGAGTAGCTGGGATTACAGCCGCCCGCCACCACGCCCGGCTAATTTTTTTGTATTTTTAGTAGAGATGGTGTTTCACCGTGTTAGCCAGGATGGTCTTGATCTCCTGACCTCATGATCCGTCTTCCTCGGCCTCCCAAAGTGCTGGGATTCCAGGCATGAGCCCCCGCGCCCGGCCTGGGCTCTGGATTTTTAAAGGGGACGCACCAGTGTTTCCCCATTTCCAGTATGCTGTCAGTTTTTGGTCAGTTTCCCATTTCTTAGTTTGAAAAGTTTCTTCCTTTTATCCTGAGTGTGTTTTGAGTTGTATTGAGTGATTTTCAGCATCCACTGGGATGAGCCTATGTTTTCCCCTTTAATCTGTTCATGCAGTGAATGAAAGCTGTCGACCTTCTAATTCTAAATCACTCACATTCCTGGGATAATCCCAACAAATCCCAACGTGGTCATGAGTGTCATCACCTTTTAAAAATAGACACCATGTGTTCAGTGTGCTAATGATTTGTTTAGGATTTGTATGTCTTTGTTCGAGGGTGAGATTGAACTGAAACATTATTTTTCTTGGACTATTCTTGTCTGGTTTGTTTTAAAGATTGTAACAGCTTCACAATGATTCAGGGAGTGCTCCCTCCTTTCTCATCTCAGGGAGAGTTTGTAAAAGACTGGAGTGTTCTGTTCCTTGAAAGTTGGGTAGAGCACATCTGTGCAACCCTGGGCAGGGGAAAATAAGAACCCTGTGCGTTTTTAGTTGGGACAGATCCCTCTTACAAAACAGAGATGATAGGAGAAAAACACGCAGGGGCTTATTAACATGTGTGTTTCACGTATGTGTGGGAGACGCCAGGGCATGAGTCACTCTCAACGAGGCGGCTTTGAATTCCGGCTTGTAGAGCATCTTTAACAAAGAATGATAGATTTTCAGAGAAGTTCCAGGCAAAAAAGACAGACTTGGAGTCTCTGTAGCAGCACCTTGAGGAAAGGCAAATAAATGTCAGATAAAGGCTCCTTCGTAAAGCTTGTTGGTGTCGATTATTCTGGAACCATCTTCAGGTGCAGGTGATGAGGGTCTGAAGCTGTCTTCGGTGGTTAACCTTTGTTCTCCCTGGTAGAGGGGCAGGATTCCTTCGTCTTTATAAGCCCATGCCCTGCGTAGAGTGGGGACTGGGAGCTCTCCCTCAGTTGCTCCTCGCAGAGGCCCTCAGCCCCACAGACCTGCTTTTCGGGAAGCGCATTCTGGTCTCCCACACCTGTCAACCTGAGTTTTCTTATAGGAAGATTTTAAATCAATGGTTAAATGTCTTCAATGGTTGTAGAATTATTAGGTCATCTCTTCCGTCTTGAATCAATTTTTTGTCATAATCTTCTGTGAATGTGTTCATTTTCCACAATTTTCTGGGAATGTATCCATTCAAAATCTTACCCATTTTGGAAAAGATTTCAAATGGACTGGTTCGTGATATGTTTATCTTTAAACTTCTGCTTATGTTCGATGATTCTCCTTTTCATTCCTAATACTGACTCGGTTCTCTCTCTCTCTGTTTTTGCCAGTGGTGCCTGTCACCTTCGTCTTTCTAATAGTCAGCCAACGTTTGTCTTTGATCCACCCGATTTGCCTTTTATTTTCTGTTTCCTGAGTTTCTGCTCATATCTTCATCTTTGTTCTGGTTTTATTGGTTTAGCCTCTTGTTCTTTTTGTCACTTATGTTGGAGGCTTGGCTCATTAATTTCCATTGTTTCCTTCTTTTAAATCTGTCTAATTTCCAGAGTGAGTTAGCTACACTTTCAATATTCCATATGTACCAGAGAGTTTCACCTACTCATACATAACCAGATTATAGCAGTGCGTCCACTATAATCCGGTTCTCAGCATTTCTCGTTTCTATCATGTGTTATTCTTTAACTCACGCCTCTTTTAGAAGTGTATATTTTATTTTCCAAATAAATGGTAATTTTGAAAGGTTCTTTTTTTTTTTTTTTTTTTGAGATGGAGTCTTGCTGTGTCGCCCAGGCTGGCGTGCAGTGGCGCGATCTCGGCTCACTGCAAGCTCTGCCTTCCGGGTTCACGCCATTCTCCTGCCTCAGCCTCCCGAGTAGCTGGGACTACAAGAGCCCACCACCACGCCTGGCTAATTTGTGTGTGTGCGTGTGTTTTTAGTAGAGACGGGGTTTCACTGTGTAAGCCAGGATGGTCTCGATCTCCTGACGTCATGAGCTGCCCACATCAGCCTCCAAAGTGCTGGGAGGCCTGAGCCACTGCGCCTGGCCCCTGAAAGGTTCTTCTTCTTATCTCAAATTATTAAGATCAGTCGTAAGATCTCATGTTGACTGTTAGCTCATTGCATCCTGGTCAGGAAACATTCTTGCTACAGCATGAACTGACTGAAGTCAGCTCACTCACTCCCTGGGGGATATGCAGCTACTTTTCCCAAGTGCCGCATGTACATTTGAGAACAGGAAGGTCCCTTGGACTGCCAGGGTGCCAAGCCTGGGAGGGATGTCCATTCATTTGTCCACATAGCTAGGAAACCCTACACCACAGCTCAGCATCTCAGTAGGGCACTGCTCAACAACCCAGAAGGATGCCAACTTCCCTGGTGCCCTGGCAAGCGGGGAGAGTGTCTTGGCTCCAGTTGACCTAGACTCTTCTTCAAGTCTTGCCCAAGCTCTCCAACCTTCCTCGGCCTCCCTCGGGGCACCCTGCACTTCCATATACAGAGGTTCTCATCGTTCCTTGCCTCTGTGCCTGCACTTTTTTCTACTGTCTACACCTACTAGCTGACATTTGTCCATAAGGAAGAGCCTTCCTTTCCCCCCATCTCTGCCTCCACATCAGGCCTCCCGATTGCGGAAGTGCCGGTTCTTCCCTCACTCAGTGCCCTCTTCCATCCTGGGCTGCTGGCCTTGGTCTGGTCTTGGTCTCGGTCTTGGCACATCTGGGAGTTTTCCCAAATGTGCTGACTGTGAACTCCTCACACTGGAGCTGGCACAGGTGAAAAGTTGAAAGAGAGATACCAGCTGATGTTTACGAAGATGCGTTTGGAACAGGGCGTGTGCATGTCCTGGGGACCAGAATGGTACTTTGGCCACCAGGACACAGGGGTACCGCCTGATCCCTCCCTGAGTGGTCAGGGTTCTTGGGCCAGTGGCCATAGTCAGCTCATTCTCGGTCACCAGTGTGTGGGTCACACAACATTGGGAAGCCCTGTGTACACATTTCCGTGTGTCCCGTGACAGGTGGCAGCTCCTCCCAGGACACCAAGAAAGAGACCAAGGGGTTGGGCTGTGTTCACGGTAGGATGTGAGTGGGCCTCCAGGCCTGCAGGACAAGGAGACCAAGCACTTTCTGCAGCCACAGGGTGATTCCTGATGCAGGTTCCCATCCCAGCGTCGCCTTGGTGGCACCTGCAGCCCCACCCATCGGGAGCTCATCTTCTGCTCCCGGGGGGCAATGCAGAGGGGGCTACTTCTTCCTCTGTAGTGTGAGGCGGGGTCATCTTCTGCATTTAGAGTCCAAACCAAAAGACCCCTCCAGAACCAGCTCACGCAGGGGTCTCCCTCCTTTCTCCACCCACCCTCAGGCCCGTCAGCCTTGCACGGCCCCACAAGGTCACTCAGCCACCCTAAGTCCTGACCTTTTGCCTTCTGTGAGAAGGGGCTCAAGGTGGGGCCCCTTGCCCAGCTCCTCCTGCTCCAGCCAGGGAGTGCGCACCATGGATTCATGTCCACCGAGAACCTCAGGATGTGGCTTCATTTGAAGTAGCCTTGCTGATGTCACGGGTTAGGGATGTTAGAGATCTCTGGATGTGGTCATCCCGGACCGAGGATGGACCCTACAAGGACAGCAGAGAACACAGAGAGGAATTCATGAGAAGGCATGGCTGGGGTGACGCAGGCACGCACCCAGGAATGCCAGGAGCCACCAGGAGCTGAGAGAGTCAAGGAAGGGTCCTCCCCGAGGGACAGAGGCTTCAGAGGGAGCGTGGCCCTGCTGACACCTTGACTACAGGCACGTGGCCTCCAGCGCTGTGAGAGCAAACACATGTCTTAGCCACCTGCGTGTTGGCTCTGTGGCGGCAGCCCTGGGACACCGACTGGAGCACTGAAAGGGGCACAGCCCAAGGCGCGGATGTCTCCTGCTGGGTGCTCTGTGACACCCTCGGGGCAGGAACTGTATGAGTACGTGAAACTCTCCACGTACATATGGAATACTGCAAAGTGCAGCTAACTCACTCTGGAAATTAGACAGATTTAAAAGAAGGAAACAATGAAAATTAATGAGCCAAGCCTCCAACATAAGTGACAAAAAGAACAAGAGGCTAAGCCAACAAAAGCAGAACAAAGGTAAAGATATGAGCAGAAACTCAGGGAATAGAAAATAAAAGGCAAATCGGGCGGATCAAAGACAAACGTTGGCACTGAGTGAGGGAAGAACCGGCACTTCCGCAATGAGGATGCCCGATGTGGAGGCAGAGGTCGGGGAAAGGAAGGCTCTTCTTTACAGACAAATGTCAGCTCATAGGTGCAGACAGTAGAAAAAAGTGCGGGCACAGAGGCAAGGAACGATGATAGCCTCAGTGCCTCCTGTATGGATGGAAAGACTGAGGCACAGAGGTGGCGGAGTGGCAGAGGTGGGGTTCAAACCATGCAGCCGGGGTTCCTGCCACCCAGCAGCTGCCCCTCCCAAGTGCTCAGGGTCACGTCCTCTGGGCCCCAGGGGCAGGGTAGAGGAGGCCTGCAAACCCCAGGAAGTGGGTGCAATCCTCCCTTTGGCAGCCCCAGGGCACCTGCCCCTGCAGCCTCTACCCCACCGGCTTTCTCCCTCCCTCCTGGAGCCCCCAACCAATGGGGGAAGCAGGCAAACAGTGGGGGCCCCGCTTGGCCTGGGGAAGGCTTTTCCGGAAGAGGCGAGGCCTGAGACCCCAGGAAGGAGGAGCAGCCTCTGGATCGGGGGAGGGCAGAGGCCAGAGCTGCAGGAGGTACAGCTGTGAGCTGGGGTCTGGAGGCCCTGACTGGAGTCTGTGGAGGACCCTGGGATGAGTGATCAGATGCTGTGGTATCAGGAGAAAGGTTTCGGGGAGGCTGGAGGCGAGGACCCACTTGTTAGAGGTGTGTGTGGAAGTGGGTGAGACTCAGGAGACCCTGGAGCAGGACCAGGGAAGGGGGGCCGAGCTGGAGAAAGGAACAACGTGGGCATCCAGGAGGGCCCCACTCCCCATCTCCTGGGTTCCCCATGCCCTCATCCCTGGCACCACCAGCTCCTCCCCAGGCTGTTGGGGACCCTGCGTGCCCCATGAGTCCTGCAACTGCTCCTGTGGCCACTGCAGAGTGGGTGACAGGAGGGAGTTGATGGAAGCATCTAACCCAAGCTGATGAGCCCAGCGGCCAGCGGCGTCTCTGACCCAGGCCGGAAGCCCTGGCTTTAAATGCACATCACAAGCCAGGCCACTGGCAGATGCAAAGGTCGGGCTGATTAATGCGTCTCCAGTGAAATGCCACAGGGGCCGCCCAGCACGCGGGCTCGCCTGTCTGCAGCTGTGAGCAGCTTCTTGATCAGCTTGGGAGCGCGCAGAAACCCAAAGACCTCAGTGCGGACATCGAGATGGCACGTCCCAGGGGGCCAGGCCTGGGGTCTCAGACAGCTGGTGGGGGACCCAGTGTCCCAGCCTGGACCCAGGAGACCTGAGCTGGATCCCCCGGGGAGCTCCCCGGTCTGTGTCCATTCTGGGACCTGGGTTCCCAGGACACAGCCCAGCTGGAGACGGGGTTTGGAGATGGGAGGAGCTCTGCACCTGGTTCCCAGGACACAGCCCAGCTGGAGATGGGCTTTGGAGGTGGGAGGAGCTCTGCACCTGGTTCCCAGGACACAGCCCAGCTGGAGATGGGCTTTGGAGGTGGGAGGAGCTCTGCACCTGGTTCCCAGGACACAGCCCAGCTGGAGATGGGCTTTGGAGGTGGGAGGAGCTTTGCACCTGGGCGCCTGGCCTGCAGCAGGTGCTGCGTCACGGCAGGAGGGGGCTCACCTCAGCCCCAGCTCTCCATCAGGCTCAGGAAAGGAGACACCTGGATGGAATGCAGGAGGCACCACAGCCGGTGGCCACAGGAGGTGAAGGTGAGGGTGGCCAGGGGCTGGGTACATCCCACCTTCAGCTTAAGTTCCAAAGCAGATGCGTATGAGGGGAGCCAGGAAACATCTGCTCATAGATGCCTCCTGCGCTCGCCGTGGGGCTGGGAGGCTCAGCCTGCTTCCGCCAAGGACAGCGGAGAGCGGACCTGAGGTCAGAGACACCATGACCGGCGTCTTGGAAGTTAAAAACTGAGGGTGAGTTTTGAAATAAATTCAACAGGTCATTGGTTGAAATAATTGTATTTGGTTACCTAACAGAGTTAACTATCAAAAACAATTCTTACAAATTACATAGTAAAGAATTATAAATGAAATAATGTACAACATTATTACATTTGTACATCTCAAAGAAAGGGGCAATTTTCCAGGTCCAGGAAAATGCAGTTTTCCAAAAATTGTCTCAAAAGGAAACCTGAACACTTTAAGAGTTGAATAACCACCGAATGAACTGAAAGAGTTTTGCCAAAGAATTATTTCCATATGTGATGCCAGACCAATACAACTTTATAGGTGGATTAGTTCTAACTTTTAAGGATCAGAGTTCCAATGCCATATAAATTGAGAATTCATAGAAATATTTGGAAAGCTCCCCAGTTAACTTTATGAACCTAGTATAACTTTGATATTAAAACCCAGCAAAGAGAGTATCACAAAGCAAATTATAATATAATCTCAATTATGAATGTAGATATAAGAATTCCAAATAAATTCTTAAAATAAATTCAGTCACCATTTTAAATAAAGAATACATCAAATTCACAGAATTTATTCCTTGAAAGCAAGGATGAATTAACGTTACAAAATCTAATAACTTAATTATATCAATAGGTTAAATGAGAAATATGATCATTTGATTATCAATAGATAACAAAAAGGCATTTGATAATGTTTGATATCCATTAACCTTAATTTTAATCAAAACCATAATTAATTTTAATATTTGAACTGTTTGGCAAGGCTTATAACCAAATGCTGTAGCCCCTTACCTAATCTGTCTTACTTCTAGAAAGTTCTTCCTCTTCAGAGGCCACCATTTTCAGCTATTTGTAGAAATTTTTTCAGGTATTTACCAATGTATTTCTAAATAACATACTTACCTTGCCATTGCTTGGTTTTTCAGTTTTGTATATTATCTATTGACCATAGATGGGAAGATGAAAGTTAAGTTCTTTTACATGGCCTCCACCAACACACAGACCCATGAATTTCTCTTCTTCCTACTTTTTGTGGGATAAATCACAACTTTTAGTTTTTATTTTTATTTATTTTTATTTTTTTGAGGCAGAGTCTTGCTCTGTTGCCCAGGCTGGAGTGCAGTGGCACAATCTTGGCTCACTGCAAGCTCTGCCTCCTGGGTTCAAGTGATTCTCCTGCCTTAGCCTCCTGAGTAGCTGGGGCTACAGGTGTGTGCCACCATACCTGGCTAATTGTTGTATTTTTGTTGGCCAGACTGGTCTCCAACTCCGGACTTCATGATCTGCCCACCTCAGCCTCCCAAAGTGCTGGGATTATAGGCGTGAGCCACTGCCCCCAGCCACAATTTTTCATTAAATCAAAGTCAGTGTTTATGTTAGGTAAATATCACTCAGATCTGGGCTATGACATAAAATTTGATTACATTTCCTTTGTTGTATAACTATAGTTTCCATATATTATGGAGGCATGTGTTAATATTGCCTTTCTTTTTTTTTCTTTTTTTCTTTTTTTCCATTTTCTTTTTTTCTTTTTTTCCATTTTCTTTTTTTCTTGGAGACTGGGTCTCCTCCGTTGCCCAGGCTGGAGTGCAGTGGCATGAACACAGCTCATTGCAGCCTCCACTTCCTGGGTTCAAGCAATCCTCCCACCTCAGCCTCCTGTGTAGCTGGGATGACAGGCACGTGCTACCATGCCCAGCTAATTTTTGTATTTTTTTTGTCAAGATGGGATTTATCTGTGTTGCCCAGGCTGGTCTCAAACTCCTAGGCTCAAACAACCCTCCCACCTCGGCCTCCTAAAGTGCTGGGATTGCAGGCGTGAGCCGCTGTGCCCGGCCACCTTGTTTTTCATTAGCTTGATTTTTCTCTTGTGGCTTGCAGAGCTTTTTGAATTCGTGAGTTCATTCTTGAGTTCTAGGCCATGATCTCTTGCACATTGCTTCTGCCCCATTTGCCCTCTCCTCTCCTTCCAGGACCCTAGTGATGGGTGCATTGGAACTTCGGAGCGTGCTCCACACACCCTCACAGCTTTCTCTGGTTTTCTTCTTATCTGTTTTTACAATCTCTGTCCTGTAGTTTGAATGTTTTCTATTAATCCATTTTCCGGCTCACCAATCTGGTGTTCAGCTGTGTCCAACTGCTGTTAAAGCCATCGATGGAACTGCTAATTTCAGATATTGAATATTACAGTTATGGCATGTCCATTTGATTTCTTAATGATTTAAATTGGCCGGGCGCGGTGGCTTATGCCTGTAATCCCAGCACTTTGGGAGGCCAAAGCAGGCAGATCATGGGGACAGGAGATCGGGACCATCGTGGCTAACACAGTGAAACCTCATCTCTACTAAAAATACACAAAAATTAGCCGGGCGTGGTGGCGGGCACCTGTAGTCCCAGCTACTCAGGAGGCTGAGGCAGGAGGGGAGGCTGAGGCAGGAGAATGGCGTGAACCCAGGAGACGGAGTTGCAGTGAGCTGAGATCCGGCCACTGCACTCCAGGCTGGGCGACAGAGCGAGACTCTGTCTCAAAATAAATAAATAAATAAATAAAATTATTTTTCCAGATTTCAATTCTTTGCTGAAGTTTTTCATCTTTTTATTTAACTTATTCCATCCCTCCTTGATTTCTGTAATACTGACATGGTTTGGCTCTGTGTCTCCACCCAAATCTCATCTTGAATTGTAATCCCCACATGTCCAGGGAGGGACCTGGTAGGTGACTGGATCATGGGGGCAGTTTCCCCCACTCTGTTGTCATGATAGTGAGTAAGTTCTCACAAGATTTGACGGCTTAAAAGTGTCTGGCAGGCTGGGCACCGTGGCTCACACCTGTAATCCCAGCACTGTGGGAGGACGAGGCGGGCGGGTCACGAGGTCAGGTAGTTCCTTTTTTTTCTTTAATTAAAACAGAGTCTCACTCTGTTGCCCAGGCTGGTGTGCAGTGGCACGATATCAGCTCACTGGAATCTCCACCTCCTGGGTTCAAGCGATTCTTCTGCCTCAGCCTCTGGAGTAGCTGGGATTACAGGCATGGACTACCACATTTGGCTAATTTTTGTATTTTTAGTAGAGACGGGGTTTCACCATGTTGGCCAGGCTTGTCTCGAACTCCTGGCCTCAAGTGATCCACCCACCTCAGCTCCCAAAGTGCTGGGATTACAGGAGTGAACCACCGTGCCCAGCCTCTCTAGCAGTTTTTTATAGCAGTGTGAAAACGAACTAATACAAATTTATTCACTGTAGTTAATTTAAAGTCCTTGTCTGCAAACTGTAACGTCTGGGTCACTGCAGGGTCTACTTCTATTGTCTATTTTTTCCTCTCAGTTATTGGCCATATTTTCTTGCCTCTTTCCGTGTCTGAAGATTGTTGATTATATGCCTAACATTGAGTATAAAAGAGCCAGTGAGACCCGGGTGATTGCACCTGCACCAGCAAGGGCCTCTTTTCCTCATTAGGGCGGAGAGGGCACAGCCTCACCATGTCCCTCCAGCCAGGGGCTGTGCTGGGAGGGGCAGCTTGCAATTTGAGTGAGACTCAGTCTACCCACACTTGGGTATGGCCTTGCCTGCCTGGAAGGCCTCAGTTTCCCTAAGGTCTGCACAAGGCCTGGCTCTGCCTTTTGGAGGTTCCAGCTGAACTCTCCAGCCTTCTGTGTCTCCCGGCTTTGTAATCAGATGGATGATTCAACAGAGATGGAGAGGATGTGCTTGAGGAACTCTGTCTCCAGGGATGGGAGGGCCAGAGAGTCCACTGTGCCTTAGGACTTAGCTAAGCTCCCACCTCCCAGCCTCCCCCGTGACCACAGACTCAGCACATACCCCTCAGAAGAACCAGTGGTTGGTTTGAGCTCCTTGAGTTTCCAATCTGGCCTTTAGCTCTGTGGCAAGCACCAAAAGTTTTGCCATTTCTCTTTGTCCAGAGTGGCCTCTTGTCTGGGCCAAACGGGTGTCCAGCCAGTGGGCAGCTGGGGAACACTCGGCTCAGCCTGGGGGCGCTTGTCCCTTGCCTAGTTGTCTCTGCAGCTCTCTGATACCCTTAGAGGCAGGACTCTCACTCGTGCCCTGGCTTTTTCCAGTCATAGTTGCAGAATCACTGGCCTGCCATGGGCTGCCACCTCGCATGTGGAAGTGGAACTCTCCATGAGCTTTTCATTCCACCTTGGGGACTCCCATGCCCTTTGCCTTCTGATTGGGTTTGGCAAAGGGAGGAACTGGCAGGAGATGGAGGTGGGAGGACACCAAGGTCAGGCCTTCTCTTTCCTGATCCCCCACCAGACTGCTCTGGGTGGGCCCATCTCTTACCCAAGGCTGCTGCCCATTGGGGGTCTCTTGGCCACAGCTTGCCTCCCAGGGTTCCTGATAGGAGGGTGCCAGCTCTACGCCCCTGGTCCCGAGAAGTGGCTCAGTCTTCCAAGTTTCCTTTAAGCTCTGCACACACTTCCAGAGGCCCTTTCATTAGGCACCACTCAAAGCACAAAACCACAAGGGCCCAGGCGGCCACAGGATGAAACACCACAAGTGTCCTAGGAAGGCGGGTTCATTATTTGGGGAAAAAATAAAGTTAGATTCCTAGCCAAGTGTTCACATACATCAATTCCAGATGGGCTAGAGAATAAATTAAAAAGCAAATCATTCTATAAATAAGAACGCATACATCTGTAAGTATTTCACCAATTTTGAATTTGATAAGAACTTTCTAAGCATAAACCAAAGAGTCTTCATCAAGGGAAAATATGGACAAATTTGAGTGCGTAGAATTTTAACATTTTTATTTATTAAAATACCTTAAATAAATTAAAAGTCAAGTGACAAACAGGAAAAAGTATTTGCCACAGATGAAGAACTACAAAACTAGTAATAATAAAAAAAAAAAACCCACAAATATCCCAGTAAAAAATGGAGAAAGACCAGCATAAGACGATTTAAATGAAACAAATCAAATGTCCAAAGTAGAAATGCTTAACATCTCTAGTCATCAGATAAATTAAATTAAAACTAGGTACAATTTATCCTGTATCAAATTCCCTCTCCCCTGCCCCTTGGGTCCAATCTGAGGGCCCCTGACAGTTCCGCCTTTGAGGCGGCCCCTCGCCCCAGTGGGACGCCCCTCCTGTGCTGTGAGCCACTTTGACTCTGTTGATTTCAGACAGTGCCCTGAGATTTTCCTTCCAGTACCCAAAAGGCCATTAACATATTTTCCTAAACAAATAGGCAGTTTCCCCTGGAGACAAACTCACTGGGGCTTGGCAGCCCACCAGAACACAGGGCCCGCCGCTGAAAGTCAGAACGCAGAAAGCAAAGCTCGCCCCACTCTGCAGGCTGGTCTCCAGGCTGGTGAAAGCCAAGGTCACCTTACCAAGCCCCTGCTCTTCCCCTCCAGCCCCCTGCCTGCTCCAAACTGCCCCCTGGCTTGGCCTCTGGGATCTGCAGAGGTTTCCCACCTGCGCTTGCCTGAGGCCTTGCAGTCAGGGCTTACCCTGATTCCCTTCCTGGGACAGGCCTCTCTGAGCCAGCCCCACCCCAGGGCTGGACACCTGCCGCTGCTCTGGCCCTCCTGGCTGAGCCCTGATTCATCCTCACTGGGCAGCGCTGGTCACCAATCCTACCTTTCACGGGTTTATTGTCCCCTGGTGCCCCAGGGCAGGCTCGATCTGGCAAGGAGAGTCCCAAGCAGGGTCAGCGTGCCAGGGACGGGCTGGAAGGGCCAAGCGGATGCTGCCACCAGCCTTCCCATTCTGGGTTTTGGGGTGAGGCTGTGGTTTTCTTCTATTTCATAAATGTTCTACAATTTTATTATTAAATAAGTCAGGAGCTATTTTTATTATTGTTATTACTATTATTATTTTCAGGGAAAACAAGCATCAAGAGAGCCCACTGAGTTTTCTTCTTGGTGAAGGAAGGGCCAGAGCTTGGACTGAGGCAGACGGTGGAGGGGACTCTGCGGCTCTTGGGACCTGCTGACCCCTGGGCAGGGGGCAGGAGCTGCAACAGCCGTGGCCACGGGGCTGCGAACATCAGCCCAGCAGTGTCCCATGGCCCAGGGCAAGGGGCCAGTGCTGCCAGAGCCTCCTGAGGCCCTGGTGAGTGGCAGACAGACCCCCAACCCCCAACACCCCCACCATTGTCCAGGGGCAAGGACCGTGTGAGGGTCAACAGGCCCAAGAGGCCCCAGAAAAGACTCGGGGAGCTGCTGCAGCCCCTTCAGAACAGCCAGCACTGCTTACACTCTCTAGGTGCCACTAGACCCCTCCCCTCCCCTCCCTTCCCCTGCCTTCCATCTCCTCTCCTATCCCATCTCCCCGCTTCCCTCCCCCTGCCTCCCATCTCCTCTCCTATCCCATCTCCCCGCTCCCCTCCCCCTGCCTCCCATCTCCTCCCCATCGCCTCCCTCCCCTCCGTTTCCATCTTCTTCTCCTCCACCCACTCTCCCTCCCATCCGCCTCCCTCTCCTTCTCCCTCCTCCCTCCCTCCCTCCACCCTCCCTTCTTCCCTCTCTCCTTTGGTCCCTCTCTCCCTCCCTCTCTCTCTCCCTCTTTCCTTCCCTCCTTTCATTTCAGCGTTGAGGGGGATGAATGGGCATGAAGACCCTCAGTCTCCCTTTATCTGCGGGTGTGGAAGTGGACTTGAGTCCTATCAGCGCCAGCCCAGCAGGCCTCTGACCACCCCCGGGGCATACCCTGTCCCTCACCTCCCCAACACCCCCACGGCCCTGGAGCCTCCCAGGAGCTGTTCCCTTGCCCTCCCTGCTTGGAGCCGGCCTTGGGGCCGCACAGCTCTGTGCTCAGCAGCGCTCCTCCCCTCCTTAGCCTTGAGCCTGAGACAGGCGTCCCCCGAGCCCCGCCCAGCACCTTGTGACCTTGTGCCCTTGTGCCCGTGCACCTGCGTTGAACCGTGGCTGGCCCTGGGAGGGGATATCTTCCCTTGTGAGGACATGAGGGGCTGCAGGTCAGAGGTGGCTTGCGTACTGCCCCCCTCCTGCTCCTCGGAAGAGTCCTGGGCAGGTGGGTTTGGCGGGCGGGCATCTTCCTGGGCCCTCGGGAGCCGCGGTAATGAGCTGTTGCGTAAGTGCTCACCTTTCCTCCCTGGGCGGCTCTAAGGGCTTTTTGATTTAATTGCCAGTGTATTTCCAGAAGTAAAATCTGGGGCACTGCGATGAGAGCAGCCTGGGGAGACTGGACTGCAGATGGGGCCAAGGCTTCCCCACACCTGGGAGGGCAGCCTCGGCCCGAGCAGAGGCTGGCTTTGGCTGGACGCTGGACACGGGCTGGGTGGTGAGCCGAGCCTGGGCCAGGCGCCCCCTCCTTGAGTCAAATGTCCTCTGCCGAGGGTCCCTCCCCACGTGGGCCCATCCTCCCCTGCTCAGCTCATGCCCCCGCCCGGTCAGCCGGCAAACGGCTGAGTGTTGGGCACAGCCACGGTCCACAGCTGGTTACCTGAGGCCTCCTTTTTCAAACTGTCACCCAGGTGTCACCTGCGTGGGCCCTGCCCTGTCCCTACCTGGAGGGCTCCCCAGCTCAGCTGGTGACACATGGCCCTGGCCAGCTGAGAGCACTGAGGGGGCTGGAGGACAGGGGTCTTCCTGTCCAGCACCCAAGTGCAACAGGAAGGGCAGGTCAGGGCAGTTCTGGACTGGCCCAGCTGCCCAGCTTCTCAGGGCTTGTGGTGGGCCTGCCATCCAGCTCCAGCGCCAGCTGGGGTGGGGAAGGAAGCAGGACCTCCAGCCCCAGGCCAATGGCTCCTGTGGGGAAACCGAGACTTCCATCTGCCTGGCACCTCTTCCCTCCCCGTCGGGAAAGGACCCGTTTCCCGTGGAACCTGCACCAAGGCGATGGCCCCACTGGCTTTCTTGTTCCCCGGGCACACAGGGTGGACCCCTGGTCTAGGCCTGGCACAGGGTAGGATCCCTCTCCTGGGTCTCCAGTCCTGGGGGTGGGTCCTTCTGGGGCCTTTTCTACAGTCCAGGGGCAGAGCCTGCCTTGGGAGGAGGCGGAGTGGAGGGTGTGATGGAGCCCGGCTGGTCTGGAGCCCTCTGAGCAGAACGGAGCTCCTTCCTGGGGGCCGAGGACAGCAGGCTCAGGCCAGGCGGTGGTGGGAGGGCCCGCAGGGCGGTGGGAGGGCCCGCAGGGTGCCGGGGTGAGCCGGGCACGTCCTTGGGCATCAACCAGGCGGGGCCATGTGTGACTTCTTTAGAAAGGATTTGATATTTGTTATTTCAAAAAAGGCATCCAGGCCGTCTCTGTGGGAAAGAACAGAACTCTGACCTTTCACCCATTCGACGGCTTAGTGCTGTTTTTATTTCAAACCACACACAGGGGCACCCTAATCCCTCAGCGCCAGGGGCCTCAGAGGGTCTCAGCTGGAAGACTGCAGGCAGGGCCGGGCGGGTTTGAGTTGGGCACCCAGAGCAGAGGGGTGGCAGTGTGGGCACAACCTCGGGCCGGTACCCTGGCCTGAACCAGGCCTTGGCAGCCTGTCTGGGGTGGGCAGGTCTGGGCTGTGCTGTGGCCACAGGAGGGGCCTGGTGAGGGCTGCATCCCCTCTGGCATCCCAGGGCCAGCCTGAGTGCAGTCCTCATGGCTCCTGAACACCCTCCAGCTGGGTCCCAGTGGTGCCCCGCAGGCCCTGTCCCTGGCCGGCCCTCACTCAGAGCCACCAAGGGGGTCTGTGGGGAAGGTGCTGGCCGGCCTCAACCTGCAGGTCCGGGCATCTCACCTGTAAGGTGACCTGGATGGGACCACACATGACCCCTGCCCTGTACAAGGCCCCGGTCCCCACATGCTCCCTGCAAGGTCCGGGTGCCTGGGCTTCCCCATCTGTAAAATGGGAGTGCAGCCCTGACCTTGTGCAGGGCTTGTGAGGGTCACCGGGCAGGCCTGCACGCGGTGCCCAGTGCCACACCTGGCGTTGTGGTCACTTGTGTCTTCCTGCTCTGCCCCCCGGGCCCTCACTGGGAGCATGGCCGGACCCCTCCTGATATCACGGAGACAGAGCTGCCTCGCTCCCGCTGCTCCCTCACTCAGGGCGTGGTGGGGACTCCAGCCAGTTCTCCACGGCCTCCTGAGCAGGGGCTACAGCCTGGGCCACCTCCTCCGGCTCTGAGCACGCAGTCTAGGGAGCCCCGAGCGGAGGGCCAGGGGGGTCTGCGAGGCTGCACATCCCTGCTTCTGGGGCCTTCCCCGGGCTGGGCTCGGTGTGACTGATGGAGGCTGCAGAGCTCTTCTGGCTCTGAGCCAGGCGCAGAGGCCGGGCTGTGAGTCTCCAGAGGGGCTATCGGACACACACCTGAGGTCTGAAGCAGGTGCCGAGGCCGGGCTGTGAGTCTCCAGAGGGGCTGTAGGACACGCACCTGAGGGGCTGTGAGGGCCAACGAGCCATTCATTAGCAAACACCTTCCTAAGGGAGTGTGTCCTGGGGCAGGCTGGGGCTGGAAGGATGGGGGAAGTTGCAGCCGTGTAAGCACGGGGAGTGGGGGGGGCACTAGCGAGAATAGAATTGTTGGGGAGCAGTCCTTGCCTGGTGACTATAGGCAAGGAGGCTGTGGCCTGCGGGACCTTACCCTGGGGATGGCAGGGCAAGGTGGGATGGGTCGAGGCGGGGCAGGGCAGGGCAGGGTCTGGCTCTGTGCTGCCCACTGGGCTGTGTCCACAGAGCATCTGCAGGGCCCCCAGCCACTGCCCAAAGCCACCAGCACTCAACCTGGACTCTGCAAAAACCAGCCTTGCACCCTCAGGGAAGGCCATCAGCCTTTGAACTCCTGTGGGGGGACCTGCTGCCCAGCAAAGGTGTGGGAGTAGGGGCTGGGGACCCTGCTGGGGGCAGGCACTGAGGCTCTCCATGCTGGATTGTGCTAGGCTACCCCTCCTTTCAGCCTTCCCTAGCCTGTGCCCAGGGGGCCCTGGGTTCTGGTGCCAGCAGGGAGGCCAGCCTTGGGTCCTGAGCAACCATCCCCCAGGGAAGAGTGCGGGCCAACGTCCTGACCCCTGCGTGTGCCTGCTGTGAGCCAGGACTTGCTGTTCATGTGATCCTGCTCCATCCTGTGACATCAGGGCTACTGTCACCACCTCACAAGGAAAGAAACAGGCTCTGAGAGGCCAATGAGGGCCCTGAGCCACGGCCAGCCCTCGGCTAATCCAAGCCTGCATGATCCACGTCCTGGGCTCAGCTCCCTGCCCTGCCTGCCCGGGAGGGTGGGGCCTTCGCTGGCCCTGGCCAGGGCCTGGCTCAGGCAGAGCATCCTGGAAGCTTCTGGGTTGGGGCAGGCACGGGCTCTGACTCTCAGCCAGAGAAGAGAACCAGCCAGCGTTGTCCAAGGGAGGCCCGGCCACCCCTTCCACACCCAGGCGGCTGTGAGCCTGCTCTAAGGGAGGGAGCAGGGCCTCCGGGCAAAGCAGACAGCATGGGGTTCCCTGGAACCAGGAAGGTCTGTTGGCTCCCCTTGGCCAAGGGCAGGCAGGCGTGGCCTCCTCCTGGAAGCCTGAGCCGGTTCCAGGCTTGGACAGAACGAGCTGGTTTTCACTCCGGCAGAGAACATGAGGATCTGGCCAAGCCAGTGACAGCCTTTCCAAGGAACGTGGGCAGGCTGAGCAGCCCTGGCCCCAGGTCCCCCGTGGGCCTGCCAGGAGGCATGCCGCTGTGTCAGGGAGGCTGTCCCTGGGGGCATGTGGGTAGCCAGTGAGGGGGGTCGCTGCCACCAGCTCGGCGATGGATGCATTCAAGGCTGGGGCATCTCCAGCCGCCAGGCCCTGGAGCTTTGCGGGTGCATCAGGGTTCCAGACCGCCCAGGTTTGAACAGCGCTGCCATGCACGTCTGTCGACTTCGGCGAATGGCTCCTCCTCACTCTCCCCATCTGCGGCATGGGCACCATCAAAGCCCTGGGTGACGCAGCTCCAGGGAGCCTGTGAGTAGCTCA
Source organism: Theropithecus gelada (assembly GCF_003255815.1). Classification (NCBI taxonomy): domain Eukaryota; kingdom Metazoa; phylum Chordata; class Mammalia; order Primates; family Cercopithecidae; genus Theropithecus; species Theropithecus gelada. The sequence goes on along the minus strand of NC_037677.1, from coordinate 129,000,691 downwards.
GCCTGGGGTGGGCGGCCCAGCCCCACCCACCTCCTGCCCTGGGCGCCGGGCGCTGGGCGCCGTCTGTCAGGGCCTCTCAGCCTGGGGTGGGCGGCCCAGGTCCACCCACCTCCTGCCCTGGGCATTGTCAGGGCCTCATCGCCGGGCCACGCACTCCTGGGACAGGTCTTTCCCATGATCACCGTGGGGTCTGGGCAGGTCTAGTCCATCCCCTCAGGCCCACTTCCCTGCAAGGGGAATGGGCTCCTGGCCCACAGAAGCCCCATGGGGCTGGGCCTATGGGGCTGGACGTGCTTCTCGAGGTGCAGAGGCGTCCTGGTCACCCCCTCCTGTGGCTAAAACCCTCCAGGACCTGCCTGCTCATAAAAATGACAGCACACGCACTGTGCTGGGCCAGGGCTGTGGAGCACCCAGACCAGGAAAGCTCTTGTGCTCCTGCTGACAAGCCCACATGTGGGGTCAGTGGCTGGCACAGGGTAGTCTGCTCCCACCTGAATATGCTCAGAACCCCCTAGAAAATCCTATATTGGTCAGGGCAGAGCCCCAGAAGTCACTGGCCAAGGGCACTGTCAGGATTTGGGGACTCTGGCCCTGGGGCCCGGCCCCCCCACCACCAGGCAACCTTGGAGAAGAGGCTCAGGGTGGCAGTGATGCAACAGGCCACCCTGGGCTGCTCTGGCGGCCTGGCTTTCCACCCTGTCCAGCGTTGCCTGGGGCCCCGGGCCAGAGTCTGGCCATGGCCCGCACCCCAGCCTCAGGTGGCCACCGGCAGAGCAGCGCAGGCTACTGCCCCTGGGGCCTGCTCAGGGGGTGGGAACCACCCCACTCTCCAGAAAAAGATGTGGAGCCTCATGGAATTGACCTGATCCCCACTGGCCACGCCGGGCAGCCTCGGACCAGCCTGATGCTCTCACCCAGCCCGAGGCTCCACTCCAGGGCCCCTCTCCCAGACATCTGTGCAGCTGCTGATGACTAAAGAGGGAGAAAGAGGGAAGGGGAGGGAGAGATCAGGCGCCCCAGGGGAGGGGCACCCAGGCTCTGCAGTGTGGACCTGGCATTGCAGCGCCACGGTGTGCATGAGCTGTGCTCTGCCAGGGCTCGGTCTAAAGGGCTGGGAAGCCGAGCGACTATGGGCTCCACACAGCGATCCGTGCCCACCAGCAGCAGGTGACTTCCTGAGCCGCTGTCCCTGTGGCGAGTCAGAGGCGCACCTGCTTGCTCCCTGCCTGGGCCTCCAGATGAAGCTCTGGGTTTTGCCCACCAGCTCCGGCGGCCACTGGAACAGGAAGAGCGCGGGGCCCATTGAGGACTCCCCCTTTCCTCTGCAGGCAGCAGGTGCCTCCCGGCTGCCCTGACCTCCACGTTCCGGGCTACACCAGCCACTCTGGGTGCTCATCACTGGAGGGTGGGAGCCCAGAGTCCTGCTCACAGTCAAGTGTCCTTGTGGTCTGGAGACCCAGAGCTCTCCCAGGTAAAATGAGGCATGGGCTGAGGCTGGGCCTCCTGTGGGATGGGGCCCCTCAGGCCTGCAGGGCCTGGCCTGTCCCTGTGGGTCTCCCTACTTTGGCAGGGGTTGGGTGCCAGCGCCTCCCTTTCCCTCCCTGAGCCTGGCCTTCCTGTTCCCTCGCCGTCCCTCCCTGAGCTGAAGCCCCCCACCACCCCCTCCTCAATTCTGTCCCCCAACCCCCCGCACCATTATTTCCTTATTTAGGGCCCACACACCCCAGCAGCTGGGCCTTCCAAGAAGAAACTGCAGGCCCCATCCTGCTGGGACCCCAGGATGGTGGCTCCCGTGGTTCCGGGGCCCGTGGAGTCCAACCACCTTCTGTCTAATTTAGAATCGACCTGAAGAATCTCATTCTCGGCTCCCCAGGGAGCGCCACTGCCCGTCCTGGTTCCAGAGGCTGCTCTGCTTCCCCGGAGGAAGAGCCCAGTGACCTGATTTCACCCGAGCCCCAAGGAGGGGCCCGGCAGGGTGAGGAAAGCTTGGGGGAGCTGGATCGGGTGCCGGCTGTAGAGCTGCAGGCTGGACCCTGCTAGGACAGCCACCAGTGGCGGGACAGCTGAGCCCACACCTGTTTGAAACCAGTCAGGGCAGGTGGCAAAGGGCAGGCTGGACCCTCAGCCTCGGACCTCGCCCAGGGAACCAGGAGACGCCTCACAGGAGTGGCTCGCACCTGCCGCTCTGGGACTCCCTGGACCTCACCCCACAGGGGAGGCTGCATCACACACAGGCTCCTGCTGCAGCAAAATACGGCACCTCAGAGAGGTCGCAAGCTGAGAGTTCCCCAGCCTGGTGACCCAGCCCATGCCGCCCTGACCGCCAGCCCTCAGGCAGCCTTGCTTGAACGGCCTCTGCACGTTCCGCAGGCTCTCGTCTCCCTGGGCCATGCTGAGTGCTCAGCTACCATACCTGGTGTGGGGCGCAGTGGCCAGTCAGGCCCCACCCAGGTGTGGGACACCTATGGCTCTTCCTCTTTTGTTCCAGATCCGTGGCCACATGGGCACAGGGGAGTAGCACTGGACACAGAGCAGAGCCAGCCACGTCCCCAGGGAGGTGTGCACAGGCCAGAGAGTGCCACGGAAGCAAGAGAGAGGGGCTGGCGGCAACAAGGAAGGGCAGGAGGGGCTGCCAGGAGGAGGAGACAGGAGGGCTCCTGAGAGGAGATGAGACAGAAAGCACTGTTAGCTGCGGAGGGAGAGAAGGAGGGGAGGAGGAGGGAGGAGGAGGATGAAGGAGGAGGGAGGAGGGTGGAGGGCAGAGGAGGGAACTTGACAGTGGAGGGAGAGAGCTGAGAGCAGGCCAGGCCTGGGGTGCAGGACCCTGGTGTTGCTGTGACCTCTAAGTTCAGCGCCAGCCTGTCCTTCCTTCCTCTGGAGTCCAGGGGAGGCACAGGGGCTCTGAGCGGCCTTGGAGAAGGCAGGGCCAGGCTGGTGTGGCTGAGGCTCTGGCAGCCACCGTTCCTCCCGCCTGGGACCACTCTGGGGAGAACCCCAGGCTCCAAGGGCATGGAGAGGTCCTGCTAGGACCTAATGGGACTGCAGGTCGGGCACAGCCTGGAGCGTCCCCTCCATCCCAGGAGGGCCCCTCCCTGGCCTGGGGAAAGCAGAGGAAGCCCAGACAGTCTGTGGCCACCTCCATCCAGGCCCGGTGGGGACAGGGCCCCTGGGAGACAGAAGCAAGGGCAGTGAGAACCCAGCTGCTCCGTCCACCTCTGTGCTGGCCAAGCCCAGACAGACCCTCTCCCCCAGGGGGTCCCACAGCAGGTCCGCACAGATGCTGCCCCCCTCCAGGGCTGCTGGGCAGACCCAAAGTCCATCCTAGACTAGCTCCACAATTGGGAAAACCTGAATAACCACAAAACAAACTGAAGTCATTCTTCACTGTTGCTCAAGGAGCAGCTGTTGGAGAAGTTTGAACCTACATGGGGCCAAAACCACCGATCCAGGGCCACCTGCAACATGGCTCATTGTCCTTACCGCCTGAACTCAGCACTCCCCTGGGCAATGCCAGGCTGCAGAGGGGAGGCGCCCCGTGGACGGGAGCAGGGCCTTTGTGGTTGCAGAGGAGAAGCAGCAGAGAAGCGGTTGGGCAGCTGCATGGAACATGGGCCGGCGGCCGGCGGCTGCCACGGAGAAGGTGGCCCCTCACCTGGCCAGCTGGTTTAATCCCAGGTCTGTGCTCTCAGCATCTGGCCCCACTTTTCAGCTGCAGCCCCCACCCTGTGCTGGTCACCCACAGGTCACCCTGAGCTGGACGGGCACCGTTGGAGCCCACCGCAAAGCTCAACTCCGGGTATGAGGCTTGGGAGGTGGCAGGCACAGGGATGCTTTAGGAGACTGTGTGAGCGCAACGCCACCCTGGGAACAGACCCCCACGTGGTGGGCATGCCCGAGATGCACCCCAAGATGTCCATGCCCTAAACCCTGAGACCTGCAAATATGTTACTTTGCATGGCAGAGGGAACCTAACATGGGGACATTGTCTGGATCATCCAGGTGGGTCCCCCGAGTTACAGGGGTCCTGAAAAGGAGAGGGGGGAGGCAGAAGACGAGAGTCCAGGGAGACACAAGGGTGGAAGCTCAGATGGTGGCTGCTGCTGGCTTCACCAGGCAGGAGGGGCCAGGAGCCGGGAACGTTGTGGCCTCTAGAAGCTGAAAGGCAAGAAAACGGATTCTCTCTGAGTCCCTAAAGAACGCACAGCTCTGCCCACACCCTGGTTTCAGCCCGGTGAGACCGGAGTCGGACTTTGACCTCTAAACTGTGGGCCCACATGTGGACTTTTCAAGCGCTCAGTTTGTGGTCATCAGTTAGAGCAGCCACAGGTGACGCCTCCACCACCTTTCCAAGGCCTGCAGCCCAGCAGAGAAAGGAGCACGTGGCCTGTGCACTGCGAGACCACAGGCAACACAGCTCCCACCGTCACCACGCACCTGTGGTGGGCCTGAGTTGTTCTGTAGACAGAATTGTGTGGGGGTCCCAAGCCTGAGTGTGGCAGAGCCACCTGCTGAGGTCCTGGTCTACAGGGGCCTCTACCCAGCCTCCTGGCCCCAGTTGGAGCCAGCAGACAGCCTGGGAGGCCTCGGAGGCTGCAGGGCCAGGCCTCACCTGGCAGGAGGGTTGCCAGGGCCTGCGGCAGGAGCACGGCCGGACTGCAGTGGTGTGGGGAGTCGCGCTGGGGACTGAGATCAATGGGGGACCCCTGTGTCCTCTCCCACTGCAGCACACCCTGCAGTCACATCCTGCCCAGTTTAAAAGCTCACAGCCCAGGCTCTTCCAGGAACCGGGAGGGCCCCTGGACTGTGTGGAAAGGGGCTGCCCCGCCCTGGTGCTCAGCTCAGGGTCCAGACTCCAGGAGGGATGACGACGACACGGATGATGATGATGCCGGCGCGTACACAGGACGCAGGGACGGCAGCCATCACAGCACCGCACCTTGGAGGCAGGAAACCTGGCAGGGGCCCGCGCATTCCACGATGGGGAGTGAAGCCCAGCGATGGAAACCACCTGGAGGACGTGCCGCAGGCTGACGGCCCAGGCAGGTGTTTAGCCTGTGAACCCCACGTTGTCTGTAAAAGTGCCAGTGGCTTTGGGGCCACAGGGTCTTTTTGGAGAAGCGTTTGGTGCTGTTGGCTCCAGGGCGGTTTCCAGGGGAGTGGGAGTGGGTGCGGAGGGACGGACTCCCATGGGCGTGGGGCTCAGGGCGTGGGGCTCAGGGCGCGGGGCTGGGGGCACAGGGTACAGGGCGCAGGGGGGTTGGGCACTTGCTTGTGTGGGCGGGGTGCCCTCTGCTGGTGGAGGTGGGCATGGCGGCAGGCTGGGCGCTGCAGGCTGGGAGGAGGGGGCCGCGCTGTGGCCCACAGGAGCTGGGGAGTGCGGGGGCGGGCAGCCTTCGGGCCACACTGCTCAGGGCGGCCTCCAGCTGCTCCCAGGAGCCACTTCCACCTGCCAGCTCTGGGGACTCCCTGTTTTGGGGGCCCTTGCTATCTGCGGATGGGAGTCCCAGGAAAAGCGCCACCTTGGTCTTTTCTGAGAGATGGACTTGGCATTGATGATGCTCCCTCGGGAATGCTGTTGCCCAGAGCTGCCAATCAAACCGTTCGGGTGGACAGCACTGCTCAGGCGCTCCGTGGCGTCAAGGAGGTTTCCAAGCCCCTGATCATGCTGGGTCCCGGGCACACCCTGCGCTGAGGCTCTGGAATCAGGGTGGGATGGCCTCTACTAGACCCCCTCAGCAGGTGCCTGTCATCCACACAAGGCTCAGCCTCGCAGGCTCCATGCCAGTGGGGACCATCACCAGGGTCCACATTCCCCCCGCATCGCGGGGCCTCCGCTGGCACCCAGCCTTCTGTGCTCCTGCCATGAGCACAGCCTCCTCGGCAGACAGGAGCCACAGACAGGGCCAGATGGTGAGGAGAGGAGGGGCCCCGAGACCTCCGTGTACCCATGCCCCTCCCTTTGGGGATGCCCAGGCGCATTCCTCCACCCCAGCCAGTCAGGGCAGAGCCTGCAGCCCCCCACCATGAGGAGGCGAAGGCCGAGGTCGGCCGGGCCCCGTGGGATCCGTCTCACATCCACTCATGGGTGGAGGCGGGAGGGAGGGGTCCTGATGGTGCTGCCTGGCGATGTGGCACAGGCAGGTCCCTCGGTGGAGTGGTGGCTTCCTGGGACCCTCCAGACCCCTCCGGGGGTGGGTATTGGTACCTCCTGCGCTTGGTGGCTGCCCGTGAAGCTGTTCCTCCCCTGCCCTCCCTGCCCGGGCACCTGCTACCCGCTTGCCGACCGCTGGGGTGAGCGCTTTCTGAGGATGTGAAAAAGAGCCTGAGGCTGGCAAGAGGCAGGTGTTGAGGCCCAAACCCACGGTGCTCCGGGCTCTGAAGAGGCTGCCTCCCGGATGCTGAGGTGGGTCGGGGGCTGGGGTGGTCCTGCCTCAGGCTGCAGCAGGGAAGTACATTCCAAAAGGGAGGCTGGCTGGGAACATGGGGCTGGCTGGGGAATTCAGGCAGCACCTGAGGCGAGCCACCCTGCCTCAGTTTCCCCTTCAATCAATCACCTTGGCTTTTACACCCAACGTCAGCCTCTAACATCTGGTGTGGGCAGAGGGTTGGCACACCTGCCTGCACTGAGATCCTGCAGAGAACCCCAGCGTCACTGTCCACACTCTGAGGGCAGCGTTTGGCAGGGATGCTGACCCCCTCCAGGCACCTCCAAGGGGCTGCAGAGACTCAGCAACCCAGCCAGGCCACAGGTGAAGTGGGCTTGAGCTAGACCAGGCCGTCCACAGGGGTAGAGGATGAGGGCCCTGGCCCAGCGACACTGCACAGAGGCTCTGGGCTCCTGCCGGGGCCACGGTCACCCCCAGGAGCCACCTCCACTGACTGGAAGTGCTGAATGGGCTGTCGAGGTTCTGTGGCACCTGCTGCCCACTGGCTGCCCCACTGGCGTGAGCGTAAAGGTCTGGAAGTGCTGGAGAGCCCACAGGGAGGTGGGCTGGATGGCCCAGACCCCAAGGCAGCTTCCTTCATGCAGGGTCACACCCAGGAAACGATGGCCTCCTGGCTCTCACCTGAGCACACGTGGGTGTCTGCGTGGTTTGTCCACGCATGTCCCATTGGCTCCCAGCATCGCCATCACCTGCCAAGCATTGCGATTGCTATGGAAATGAAGTTGTCACCTCCCAGTGACAGCATGGCCTGAGCCTTGCTCCTCTCCCAGGACCAGAGCTCCCGGCATGGAGGACACAGCATGGTCCTCGCTCCATCCAGGCTCCACCCACGACACCCTGCGTTCTCAGCCCAGGCAGGGCGCCCCCCATGGAGGGGACACCATGCCCTGCCACGTAGCCTCAGAACAGCCTCCTGGAGGGCACACGCTCCTGTCCCTGGGCCGTGCAGACACTCTGGCCACAGGTATGTGAGGGGCCTCATGGTCTGGAAGCACTGCGGTGGCGGCCACAAGCCAGGGCCAGCACCAACTCATACGTCAAAGCATGTCGTGTCTCTGGGAGGCCTTGGCCAAGGTGGCCGCCTGGCTCAGCCGCCCTCTGTGGTCTGTGGGCCCCGGTCACAGGACTTTCTATGCAACGTGATGATGTGCCTGACATGGGGCCTGGTCTCAGCCAGGGCCGTCTGCTTCAGTGCAGGGTGTGCGGCAGAGCAGGCCCCAAATTGCACCCCCAGGACTGTGTTCCCCCAGGAGTGTGCCCATCATGGACCGTACCCCTCAGACTGTGGCTGCCGGCAGAATGCACTCCCTGCGGACCGCCCCCCATGACTGTGACCCCCACAGTGCCCCTCTCAGGCTGTATCAGACCCCCTCTGTGAAGGAGCAGGCTCTCCGGAGCAAAGGAGGCACAGGGGCCGTGCGGAGACGTGTCCCACCATTTCCCCAGCCCCACTTGTGCTCCATAAGGACCCTCCTCAGACCTCCTACAGAGAGGGGCCAGCCTGGAGGGCCAGCCTGGGAGCAGGGCTGGGAGACCTGAGACCCCCGCAGCTGGGACCCTGAGCACCAGCACCCTGGCCACATTGGCAACCTGAAGTCCCGCTATCTCCACGCACAGGGCTCCATCTCCGTCTCCAGGGACTCCTGGCACCCTGAAATGCAGACTAGCAGCTGGCTCCTGAGGGTCTGAGATCTCTGGCCTCGAACCCCTGGACTGGCCTTTCCTCTGCTGCTGGGTGGTGGTATCAGGTCCCTCCCTCCCTGCACCGAAAGACGGCCTTCAACCCGGCCTCCCACCCCCACAAGCCCCTCACACTCCCTTGGCACAGGACTGCCGGCTCCTCCCTCACCTGGCCACTGAGTAAGTGGGGGCCAGGGAACCGCAGCTGGGAGGGACTCGGGAAGCCAGCCCGAGTTATCCTACCTTGGCTGGAACTTCTGGGTCATCCAGTCCCGGCTGTGGGCGGCCCGTCCCCCCCTATGTGCTGGGCGTACCTGCCACCAAAACGGACAAAAATGCCAGGTGATGCTAACCTGTCCTCGGCCCCTCGGGGCAGCCGGAGTGTCCTGTACACCTGGGATTTGTGCTACTGTCACGGTCGCCCACACATCCTCCTCTTTGAGATGTCAGTTTTGAGACTTTTCCATGTGGGGTCACTACGGCTGAGGACTCAGGCTACTCAGAGGAGCCTGGCGCATGGGCCCAACCCCAGTGTGGATGGATGCCCACCTGGGTCTCTGTGCTGTTGGAACTGGAGTAGAGTTGGAAGAGAAGCGCTTTGGAGCTGCTGGGGACAAGCACACCCCAGGCCCATGGGAAACCCGGTCAAGGGTGGCCATGGCTCGAGCTTGCCATCCCAGACCTTTGGGAGGCTGAGGCAGGAGGATCACTTGAGGCCAGGAGTTCAAGACCAGCTTGGTCAACATAGAGAAACCTCATCTCTACAAAAATAAATTTAGAAATTAGCTGGGCGTGGTGGCGCATGCCTGTAGTCCCAGCTACTAGGGAGACTGAGGTGGGAGGATCTCTGGAGCCTGGGAGGTTGAGGCTGCCCAGCCTGTGCAACAGAATGAGACTCTGTGTCGGGAAGGGAAGGGAAGGGGAGGGGAGGGGAGGGGAGGGGAGGGGAGGGGAGGGAAGGCTGCTGCTGGAAAAACCAGACCCAGGTGAATTCAGTACTGCCACGCCCCTTCTGAAGTTTGGTTTTGAAAATATGGCCATCGCACCTCAGACAATCATTTTTACACTTCTTGACAGTGGAAATTCTTTACCTGGAATCATGCTGGGATCTCGAGGCCCACAGCGGGACCCCCAGGGCTGCTCTGGTTCTGAGGTGGCTGGGGTGGTGGCTCTGACCCTTGGCCCTACTCTACTGGACTCACGCTGGTCACTTGATCCTGCAGCCTGTGCCCTCTCCCCTAAGAGGACTGGGGTGACCTTAGAATTCGTCCAAGAGTGACTGCAACCCTGGAGTCTTGGACATTCGTTTTGAGGTGTGTGCCCTGGAGCCTCGGACGTTGGTTTTGAGGTGTGTGCAGCTGGGCTCTGGTCTTGGGCCAATCTCTGAGCTGAGAATAATTGCACGTAGTCCTGTGGTTCACAGGGGGTCGGTGCAGGTTGGGGGAGATAAAGGTTTGTGTGCTGTGGGGGACGGGGGCGGTGGTCCCGGGCTCCCTGTGCACCTCTCCCTGGAGACTCAGAACTGGAGACCTCACCACTAGACCCACAGACGCTGCCCTAGACCCACAGATCCTGCCCATCGCTCCTAGACCCACAGACACTGCCCATCGCTCCTAGACCCACAGACGCTGCCCATCGCTCTCCTAGACCCACAGACGCTGCCCATCGCTCTCCTAGACCCACAGACGCTGCCCGTCGCTCCTAGACCCACAGACGCTGCCCATCGCTCCTAGGATGGCTCCGCAGACGCAGCCCCTCCTGATGCAGCCTCACCCTGGCGCCTGCGAAGAAGCCGCATCTTTACCTTATAGAGACAATTTCTTTTCTTAAACCTCATGAATCGACCTCTGCGGACTTCAGACTCTTCTTCTGCAGCTTCCTCACCGTCTCCATCTTTGTGGAGTTGGAGAGAGTTAGGGCCTTGCTCTGGATGAGGCTCTGGCTTAAGGGAGTGTGGTGGCTGGTTTGAGCTTCTGTCCGGATCACTCGAACTTTCTCCACATCAGCAAGGAGGCAGTTTCACTGGTTGGCGACTACATGTTCACTGTAGCATTTATGTAGCATTTTAACTTCCTTCAAGAACATTTCCTGGGTGTTCATGACTTGGCTCACTGGTGCAAGAGGCCCAGCTTTCGACCTTGGCCTTGGACCTGCCTGTCTCACTCAGCTTAACCATTTCCAGCTTGTGATTTAAAGCGAGAGACCAGCAACTCTTCCCTCCACTGACACTCAGAGGCCGTCGTGGGGCTATTCTGTGACGCGTCGTGAAAGTGGCGCGCCTGGGTGGGACGAGACAGCCTCTGCACGGCCTCGTCTCCGTCCAAACTCGGGACCACGCCCTGGTGCCTCACTCGGGGAGGGGCCAGGGAGCCGGGGCTTGGCCACCCACCTCTGTGCCTGGGGTCCCGACCTGTCCCTCAGCCCACGGCGCGCTGTGCGGCACCTGCCACCGGCCGTCCCGCCCTGGTCTTCGCCGTGTCTTCTCCACCTGGGAAAGCTCCAGCTTCGACTCTGGCTGCTCAAAGCCAGGAGAAGGCTCTGGCCCCTACACCTTCCTATGGGCCTCTTCCGGGCCCGATTTAGCAGTGGTTCTGCAGGTACATGCATGCATAAAGACTCGGTTCTCTAAGTCCCTGCGCTAGAGAGAAGTCGTTGTGTCCCCCTCTGGCAGCTGCCGCGTCTGTTTGTAAACCCTGCAGAGGCCACTCCCGAAGGACCCCCCAGGCCCCGCCCCGCGGCCGCGCGATGCTGGGAAGTGTCGGCAGGTGGCGCCGCTGCGCCGTCTCGCCCCTTCCCTGTTCCTGCGACACCAGCAGGGGGCGGAGCCAGCGCCCGCCCTGCCCCGCGACCCCGCCCCTGGGAAGTCCCCGCGCGACGGGACTCACGGGGCCTTCCGGAACCGCCTTGGACAGGTGCCCAGCGCTCTGCTGTTTGCAGAAGCGTCACCACCTGCAATTTTCTGCACACTCTGCAGAACAGAGTGTTGGGGGGGGTGGGTAATGTGATCCTGGAGTACAGAAGGGGAAACCGAGGCACAAGAGATTCCTCCTAACCTGGCCTTAAATCTGGCTGCTGGGAAGTGACCACACAGGGCCTGGTGGTTCACTCTTCCCCTGTCCTTCCCAGGGCCCCCCAGTCCCTGGTGGACTGGCCCCTAGGTGGGCTGTGGGCACTGGGAAACCTTCCTTGCGGGGCTCAGTCCTGGGGCCTACTGCGTGGTGCTGGGTGGATCTGCCTAGCAGGGACTGCCAGGACTGGGTGCTGGAAACATTCGGGTTCCTACGTAGGGCTCAGCCCCCAGGGGCAGGAGGTGAGGGGTCATCCTTTAGCCTTAATGGCCAGGCCTGACTGGGGCCTGGCAGGTGCAGCAGGACGGGCCACTTGGATCCCTCAGACCTCCAGTCCCTGCCTCCCAGCTCCATGGCCTCCCAGAGGTCCCCAGCCAGGACACAGGCCTTTCCAGAGCTGCCTGGGGAGATCAGGGTCAGGGTGCCCCTCCCTGGCGGATCCTGTCACACATGGAGAGTGTGGTGTGCCCGAGTGGCACTGGCACCTGGTGCAGTGTGAGATCCCAGGCGCAGCGTGGGCGTCTAGGCACAGTGCCAGCTCCCAGGTGCAGCGTGGGCGACAAAGCGCAGTGTAAGCTGCTGGGTACAGCATGGGCACCTAGTGCCTGGGGGAGCTGCATGCTGGGTGGCAGCTGTGTCCTTCTGTGTGGGGCCAGCAGAGGGTGTCACGCCCCTCCAGGGCAGCACTGATCACCCAGAGACTGCAGGGTTGGGTCCCTGGGCAGCAGAGGGCCCTAGGGCTAGGCAGGCCCATGCTGGGTGCCTCTGGTGCTGGAGCCCTGTGGCACCTTTGGCTGGACCCTGACATGGGCTCCCCACCCCACCCCCAGGCCCAGGTGGCTCCAGTGGCCACTCAAGGGCCATGCCCCAGGTACAGTGCATGGCTTTACGTGGACGGTATATGGGGCCACCCCAACACACGTACTGCTGTCTCCTTTCCCCGACACACTTACTGCTGTCCCCCTTCTCCAACACACGCACCGCTGTCCCCTTGTGCTCAGCTCCTGCAGGCGGCTGCAGCGTGCTCCCTGCTGGACTGTGGCAGCCAGCACGGGGGGGTCCCGGCACCCCAGCATGCCCTGCCCAGCACCCTACCCTTCCACAGGGAGATGCTCCCCTCTTGCCTTCCCTGCCACCTTCCCCTCTGGCCCTGAACATCCTGATTTCTTCCTCCACAGTCAAAGTGTCAGCCAAGGGCCACCTGCAGGTCCTCACCCACTAACTCACTCATTCAGCAACCGCAGGTGAGGCAAGTCAGCGTGCTGACCCGCCAGGCGCCATCCCTCTGTTGCGCATGGTCTCCAGGGAGAAGGTTCCTAGAGGCAAGAGCTGCTCCCCTGCCTAGGATGGGGCCAGCAGGGGGCAAGGGGCGGTCACGAGGTGGTCACCCATTCCCCCGAAATGCTGTGTTTTGGGGGACCCTTGTCTAGTGAAGGGAGTGGCTCAGCTGTTTTGGCACAAGCCCATCTGAGCCTGGAGCATGGTTTGGAATAGCCAGAGCCTGGGAGGTGCTGGGGCAAGCTGCCTTTGCAGCTGAGCCCTGTCCAGGTCCCAGCCAGCCCCCAGCCCTGCCTGCTCCAGGCCAGGTGGGCTGAAAATGCACCCTGAGCTCTGAGAGGGGAAGGGAGGGGCCGACATAGGCCTGGCATAGAGTGGGGCACAGTGCCTGGCGGGCCCTCCCCTCGCCCTGCCTGTTTCCAGGACTCAGTTCCCCTATCTGCAAACTGTAGGACTGAACCGCACATCCCCAGGAATTCTAAGACGCTCAGACTCCAAGGACCATCCCCCATTCAGCCAGGGGCCGCCCCTTCATTTCCTCGGGCCAGGCCTTGTAAAGGGTGGGCCCGGCTGAGGACCTCCAGGAAGCTGATCCACCTGACTTGGGAGCCGTGCCCTGGGCTTTGGAACATGCGGGGGGCCCCAGAGGTCAGCCCTGCCTCAGCTGGCCCAGGTCCGTGTCCAGTGATCTGTGGGACCCTCTGAGTCTGTGCTGGCTGGACACGCTCCTGCCACTCCACCCTGAGCTGCAGGGTCCTGAGACCAAGCCTCCTTGACAATGAGCAAGACCTTTAGGTGGTTTCTGTGCCTTCAAGGAGGGGGGTGTGCAGGGAAAGGCAAGGAGGAGTGGGGGACGGGGCACAGGCCTGGACTCCAAGTCCAGGGCAGCTGATGTGAGGGCAGGGGGCCTCTCAGGGGACACCAGGGTGACCACCCTGGCCCCCACTCTCCCTTCACAAAGGCCACACCTCCAAATCCACAGGGAGGACAAAGGCCTCCGTTTGGGGCCAAGGCTGCCCCTTCCCACCAGCAGAGGCCTGGAGAGTCCCTCCCCACACACAGACCCCCGAACACTCAGAGCCTGCTCTCTGTCTCCTTCCTTCTGTCACCTTCTCCAGGGTCCACAGTGGAGGCTGGGATATCCGGCAGGGCCCTGGGCGGGGAAGAGTGGGGGTGGGGGTGCCTCTGGGCCTTTTCAGGGCAACAGCCATGACCCAGCAGCCTCCTCAGTCAGGTTGAGGTGGGGGCTGGGGTGGAGGTTGGGGTGGGGGCTGGGGTGGGGGTGGGGGTGAGGGCTGGGGTGAGGGTTGGGGTGGGGGCGGGGGGAGGGGTGGGGGGGAGGGGTGGGG